>NW_020454672.1:46684-102172 GCF_003342845.1 Nothoprocta perdicaria | reverse complement strand
TTTTTTTTTTTTTTTTTTTAATATTTCAAAGCCTTAGAACTTAAGAGGTTTAGAAGACACAGATTTTGAAGAATTTGATTTTGGCTAACCACACTAAATGGGGCATTAAGTTTCAGCAGAGGTTTCAAAATCACATGATTTTCTTAGAAAATAGTTCTGTTTTTTTAATAGAAGATACTGAATAATACTTCCATGCAGCAGTTACAATTTATATTGATGAAAAAGTAAAAGCAAAGATAACAACAAAGAGTAATGGTAGTGTTATAAACTTAAAAAAAAATGCATGTAATTGCATCTATACCAGAGAAATCATAAAAATCTGTTAAAGCAGCACAAATTTTTAAGTATTGTGCTATTCTAAGGTGGAGAGGAAAAAAAAGGCAAAAGCCTATGCACTCACAATCGAGATTTCTGCACTACTAGAACAAACTCTACAAGATTCATTGATTTCCTAAAATATTATACAAACAGCAGTCATTAGATTTGAGAAATATGAAGAGGAAAAGCACAGTAAAAGTAGAATTCACATCAAAGAGATGAGGATGCWAGATCCACACAGAGCAGCTACTACCAAGCTAGGATGCTGAAGTGTGTAACTGCATCAGCCAGTCCATGGTAAGTGACACACAACTTCTTGGGCTCCAACAAACCCAAGGCAGGAGGCTACGTGACATGAGCCACCAGTGTGAACATACACCTGGATGCCACCCTGTGCTCTAGATGTCCCTGCTGCAGCARGGGGGTTGGACTAGATGTTCTCTAGAGGTCCCTTCCAACCTCAACCATTCTGTGATGTGTGAAGAACACGTGCGCTCTCAACAGAGATCTGTGGCCTCATCCCTCCAGCAGACCCTCACTCTGCCYTAAGTGGTCTTGTAAAACAAGGGTGTGAAAAACTACTGTTTGCTTCCCAAAGAAGCACAAGAAAGAAACAAGGAAGCTTTAATAAAAGTTTCCTTGCAGATCTTACCTCTATTAATTYTCATAAATGAGTCTGGACTGAAAATATGTTTATAGTAATATATTTAAAAGCAAATCTTTTGGCTTATACCATTTGCGGCACTTGGACAAATAAACGGAACATAAGCCAGAGTTTTGTATTTCATGTACATACAGTATCTGATTATTCCCAGCAGTTGAGCTAAACCTTTCATTGGGAAYGACACTTCTGTTCATAAGTATCAACCTGAAACTATTTCCAAGTTCTTGCAGGCCAGAAAGTACCCCGAACCTCTGAGTATTCCAAATTAGGTCACACAACTGTGACAGATTCCCAGTGGGATAACTGTTGTTTTTTCGGTTTTTATTATAGYGAAGATGTTACTCAAAATGAACAAATAATAGGTTATCTTCCCTCACATGCTGACAGAAGAGTACCTTTACAATGACAGACACTAACTAACACTTTACAATGACAGACACCCACCCAGCAAACACAGAAGTGCAACACTGATCAGTCAACATCAATACACAAACTTAGTGTCAGGATTGAAACATATCCCATTCTTCAGCATAAATAAAATAAAAAGCAAAAGAGGAGAGTAAGGTAAAAGACACCCCAGTTTAGTAATTCTACATTTGCATACAAACTCAGATACAGGGAAAAATATTTCAACTCTGCATATAGTAAATACTGGCCAAATACCAAACAAAAATAAGCCTGAAACTACTCAACTACTTTGTTCAAAAGTAAAGTGCCTATTTTTTAAAATATCTACATCTCACYGAATCCAAACTCCATTTTTTTCATCACCTTGTTGGAGGTTTCATTGCTGCAACGTCTCACTGCTCCTGCTACCCTCATGCAGCTTCTCAGGGATCTCGACCTGTGTTTTACAGCCGCCCACTGCCACAAAAAASGGTTGTCATAAATGTGGCGCTGCAGCTTACTACAAGTTTCATGTGGAAATGGACACTGAAATAGCAAGGGGCAAAATTTGCCTTAATGCATAATTCAAATTCAGAAATGAACACCTACCAAAATACAAGGCATGATCAAAGACACCCAAGCGCAGCTTCAGCACATTATATAAACACTTCATCTCTCCCAAACCAACAGAGAAGTCAACATGCAAAACACACTTGTAAAAGACATTCTAGTGTTGATTAATCAAGTACCTCACATTAACAGCTTGAGCTTGTATAAATATTCAGAATATGCACATACTTAGCTTCAAGTCCAATAATAATCTCATAGATTTGCTCCTATTTATTCTGTGATCTTAAACAAGCACACACTTGCACAGGTCTGCCAAATAACAGGTCTTACACATAAGTATTTATATGTGTGTATATACATATTCTCTTTATTAATAATGCACTTTAATTAAGCAAACAGATGATTTCTTTTTTCTATGACCTTTAGACAGATGTGCACATTAGATATCTTTGTTATACCACAAGGTATTATTATAGCTTAAGGTTCATTCCARACTATACTGTCGCTATAGAGTCTATATGGCTTTTGTTTCAAACAACATCAATGCCCTGATAATGAAAACACTATGAGAAATGAAATAAGGTAAAASTTTTCAACTACCAAATTGAAAAATCAAAAAAAAATATATTTTTGTGCAGGCCCATTTCTTAAGTTAATCAAAGAATCACTGAAGCTGAACRGTACTTTTGGAGATGATCTAGTCCAATCTCTCTGCACCTGCAGGGCTACCCAGAGCAYACTGCACAGGGTGGCATCCAGGTGGGTTTTGATTATCTCCAGAGGAGACTCCAGGTCCTCTCTGTGTAGGCTGCTCCAGGGCTCGGTCACTCACAGTTAAGAAGTTTTTCCTGAAATTCAAGCGGAACTTCCATGCTTCAGTTTGTACCTATTGCCTCTTGTCCTATCACTGGCCAACACTGARGAGTCTGGCCTGATCCTCTTGACCTCCTTCCTAAAAATATTTATATGCATTGATAAGATTCCCTCTCAGGCTTCTCTAGGCCAAACAGACTCRGCTCTCTCAGCCTCTCCACACAGGCGAGATGCTCCACTCCCTCTGCAGCCTTCTGCTTGGCTCTCTCAGGTAGTTCCATGTTCCTCTGGGGAGCCCAGCACGGATAAAGTACTCCAGGTGTAGCCTCACCAGGCTTGAGTAAGAGGCARGATCCCCTCCCTTGACCTGCTGACAACACTCCTCACACAGGCCAGGAGCCCACTGGCCTTCTTGGCTTTCCTATTCAACTTGTTGTCCACTACAACTCCCAAGTCCTTCTCTGCAGAGTTGCTCTCCAGCAGATCATTTCCCAGCCCATACTGGTGCCCGGGGTTACTGCTTTCCACGTGCAGGACCCCACACTTGTCTTTGTTATTTAAGACTTTCAACAAAAAATTAATGTCCTTTTTTTTCTCCCCCCAAAATAGTTAGAATCCAAGTATTTATGCTGGGAGCACAAAAAGTGAAATTATCCAAACTATGAAGTTACCAGGAAGTTCTCATTTGCCTTAACACATCCTTTTAACGGAGCCAAGAAAACCAAGAATTATTAGAATTAAATGCATACTGATGGATCCAAAACTATCACATACATGTCAGATCAAGTTTATTTGTATATTTACATCTGAAACCAAAACACAACTTTTTTATTTTATTTTTAATCATATGCATAAAGTGTAAAACATTTCTTGGAYGAGTCTGGTAAATATTCTTATGAAATCACATCCCTATAGAGTAGYTCAGTAGAATACACTGTATTTAAACTCATAGGTTAGCTTTCAAACCAAACAGATAACACACCAATGTCTTACATTCCARGGGCATGAAGAAAGGTCTGTGGCTAATCATTAACAGCAGAACATATAGCAATGTCTATACATAAAATAGTTCTACTCAAAAGTACCTGTTCACTCAAAAGTACCTGTTCAATCAACCTTTCTGCCTCTCACCTAGGACTCCATGAATGGATTTTAGTTAAGCTCTTGAATCAACGGTCTAACAATCCAGTATGAATAACTTTTTCCTGTACTGGAAAAAATATTTCCATGAGAGAGCATTCAAACCCAAGATATTAGCATTTCATCATCCAATTGCATCATCCTATTGAAAAAAATCACATACAATGGGAAAAAAATTGTGTGTCTCAATGCTTAACAGGTGAGATAGGAGAGCACACATAGCATTATAAAATATAGACAGTTTTATAGAGAAGTTTTAATTAATATCTTCTCACTTCCAAGTCATAACACAGTCCAGTGTGACAGAGTCGCATTTTCGATGTTGAAATTTCTTGAAATATATGAATATTTGAGGACTGGAACAAAGCAARGAATGCAAAACATTCCCTTATTTGGTTAGAGCTCAAATGAGATTGAAATCATTTGGAATAGCTCATCCTGGCTGCTGTCTCCTGACATGTGGAGGAGAAGAAGGTGCTCAGGAGTAGCCAGCATGGATTCACCAAGGGGAAATCCTGCTTGACTAACCTGATCGCCTTCTATGAAGGAGTGACTAGCTGGATAGATGAGGGCAGAGCGGTGGATGTCATCTATCTGGACTTCAGCAAGGCTTTTGACACCATCCCTCACAGCATCCTCCTGGGCAAGCTCCGAAGGTGTGGGACAGATGAGTGGACGAGGAGGTGGATTAGGAATTGGCTCGATGGCAGGGTGCAGAGAGTGGTAGTCAGTGGCACGAAGTCTAGTTGGAGACCTGTAGTTAGCTGTGCCCCCCAGGGGTCGGTCCTTGGTCCGGTCCTGTTCAACTTATTCATTAACGACCTGGATGAAGGGCTGGAGAGCTCCCTCAGCTCCCTTTGCTGATGATACCAAACTGGGAGGAGCAGCTGATAGCCCTGAGGACTGTGCTGCCATCCAGAGGGACCTGGACAGAGTGGACAACTGGGCAGTGAGAAATCTCATGAAGTTCAACAGGGGCAAGTGCAGGGTCCTGCACTTGGGGAGGAATAACCCTGGACACCAGTACAGATTAGGCGTGGACCTGCTGGAGAGCAGCCCCGCAGGGAGGGACCTGGGTGTCATGGTGGATGACAAGATGACAATGAGGCAGCAGTGTGCCCTGGTGGCCAAGGCGGCCACTGGGATCCTGGGGTGCATTAAGAAGAGCGTCTCCAGCAGGTCGAGGGAAGTGATCATCCCACTCTACTCAGCCCTGGTGAGGCCACACCTGGAGTACTGCGTCCAGTTCTGGGCTCCCCAGGACAAGAGGGATGTGGAGCTGCTGGAGAGAGGCCAGCGCAGGGCTACGAGGATGATAGGGGCCTGGAACATCTGCCCTGTGAGCAAAGGCTGAGAGAGCTGGGCCTGTTCAGCCTGGAGAAGAGAAGGCTGAGGGGGGACCTGATCAGTGTCTATAAATATCTCAAGGAAGGCAGTGAGGAGGAGGGGGCGGTCTCTTTTCAGTGGTGGCCAGAGATAGGACTAGAGGAAAGAGCCACAAAGTGAGACACCAAAAGTTGCACAGGAACTTAAGAAAACACTTCTTGACTGTGAGGGTGACAGAGCCCTGGAATAAGCTGTGGAGTCTCCTTCTTTGGAGATCTTTAAAACCCACTTGGATGCAGCCCTGTGCCATGTGCTCTAGGCGACCCTGCGTGAGCAGGAGGGTTGGACTMGATGACCTCTGAGGTCYCTTCCAACCTTMRGCATTCTATGATTCTATAAAAWGTTTTATACCGAGACTACAATAGAGTTTTACAGGTAGGGCACTACCAAGGCCTGGAAAATACGGGTTGCAATTTGAAAAGGAAACACCAGAAACTTTCCCACATGATGACATAACGAGTGGCAGCAGCTAATTCTGTCAAATTTCTCTTTTTATAATAATCAGGACTGATCAGATTTATGTCGTTAGGAAGTATGCCACTAGGAAACAAAAATTCCTGTTTTTGTGTATGTTAAGAATACAGTATGTMTAATAAGTATGCACTAGTGGTGCTGCAAAGGTTAATTTGCTTCTACTAGTTCTCAACAAATATTACAGGCTTGATCTAAAAGACCCTCAAAATAAAGTGCACATCTGACATAATCCATAATCTCTAATTGATTTTAAATATTCCTGTCCCAGGAATATTTAAATTGGCAAGACATTCCTATCTGCCACCCCTTTCCAATCTAGAAGGATGTTTAAAGAGTCAGCAATAATGAAAATAAATGCTAATGAAGAAAAAAAGTTCACATAACTTTTGACAGCAAGGTTTGAATGACAAAGAAATTGAATTTATGTACACATCTCAATAGCAGCAAGGTTTTTCAAGCTCAAATTTTTATTTCCGGATCTAAGCTTTTCTTTTTAACCTGATTTATATGCATTTAAACATAAAATTATTTTTAGAGTAATCTAATCTTAACCTAACCTTCCTRAAAGAGTTATTTCCCCTCCTATTTATAATCTTTTAGTAGATCTCTTAAAAAAGCAGATTTCTTCTAACGTCGGTAAGGGATCATCTTGCTGCCTTGCATAGCAGGCAAGTCCAAATAGCCCTTTGATGTCATATGTCCAGCACAGAGCTTTCAACTATGTGGGCTTTCAACTGCCTGTTGACAATTCGTTGGACCATGACAACCCCTTTATGAAGGCAACATGCAACTAGATATTTCTTAAGAGTTTAATTTTATGCAGTTGACTTTTTTCTGAAGACATAGATCAAAATGAATAGCTTAAATAGCAATGACTTCACAGGTATTTACTTTTCTAATAAAAAATTATAAATTCTAGCAAAATCCTTTGCAAACATTTACAGAACACTTGACATGGATAATTCTCAATGTTCAAACACTGAGCGATTTATTTGTGCCATGACAGGTTTCCAGTCATTTAGAAAAGCACCACAGGAAGCCAGAAGTCTTCAAACAGTAAAAGATGCAGAACTAGGCATTTAAGACCTAGTATAGATTTTTAAATCTAGAGTTAAAATCTATTTTCCAGAGTGTAAACTCTACTACCTTAAGATCTTGTCCTATGCATTCCAATTCACATCACAGATATCTTACAGTGCAAGTGTGTGTATGTATGTGTATATACACACACACTCATCCACGATTATTTCCAAACAATTTCCCAAGTCTTTTGTAGAAGGCATTTTTCTTGATATATGACAAAAAGGACTASAAAAGTTTCCATATGTAAATAATTAATTTCATTAGAGAATCAAAGTTGTCTAAATACAATAACAAAAGTAGTTATGAATCCRAATTAGATCAAGCACGCAAGATACAGTTTTTGAGATGATTTCCTCCTCAAAGAGATACCTTTGGTAACTGCATTTGCCAGCAAAGTCAGTGCCAAAACAAAGCAGCCCTGAATGGCATACTTAAGGGATCTAGAGAGGAAAAGAAAATGATGATAAATATTTCAGTCTGAAACAGTAAATGRCATTTTATTTTCCAGAAGGATGTTATATAACCAATATGCATGCTGCAACTGAGCAAATACTTAATTTTGCAGTTATCAAGAAATACCTATAGTAGCTGTTTAAGACAAAATCTGTGGCAAACCATATTTGTTTCCAAATTAGTTTTGTGTCTATTCTCACCAAATCTACTTGCACCAAACTGATTTATAAGAGGGAGTTTGCTACAGCGGACTTCCCAGTAGCTTCAGCCAAGTCCTCTCAAAAAGAGGGCATGGAAACCTAGAATATATATTCATCATAAATAGAAAAAAAAATAACAAGTCTTCCTCCGCATATAATGTTGTCCAAGAGCTAGTTACACTAACCCAGGAAACTGTTTGTGGAGGAGGTAAAGAAATTTGAGAAGACCCTCTCTGYTCAGGGCTCTGTATTTAACAAGGAATGTGATTATCTTACTTAGATAAGGAGGATAAAAAGGCAAAAAAAATCTTTAATACAACATACAGTAACTTGTTTTACTGCCAACAATTTATATTTTCATTTTTGTCAAGTTGTGTCTTGTCTTCTGATAGTAGGATGATTAACACGGTCCTTCTCTTACCTATGAACTGTACCATTTTCCAGCTGCAATCCTTAGAAACCATTTTGAGGCTGCACCAACAACACCATGATCTCAGTGTTATTGCCTCAGGTAACTCTTAACTTATAGATGCGCTCCTATGGCAACTGCAACTAACCTGTACTGCTTATGGTTAAGATCTGTCAAAACCACGAGTTTGCACAAACTTAATCCTAGTCCAAACCTAGAGTAGAAATGGGTTTTGACGAACAGTTACTACAACAAGCTCTTCTCTGAATAACACTGGTTTTAAACAATATTTGCCAAAGGCATCACTGACATTAAATAAAAATAAATTTTAAAATAAATGAAGGATAGTTCACAAAACAGTAAGTTGCATCAACAAAACTTGGCTTTTTTAAATGGTTCCTCTTAATTCCCATCAATTTACCAATCCGATCCAACATTTATAAYGATTATTCAACATTCTCCCCGATTTTAAATGTCAACTAAGCTATTATGTTTAAAATTTCCTAAAAAGCAATTGAGCAGTTTTCCGTATCCATTTCTGCCTTTAAACTTGACGAGCATCGTCATCACACTATCGAGGCTCACATCAAAATACARCTAAATTTTGTCTCAATAGTTTCAACCATATTTCATAATTCTCTAATTTCAATCATGCTTGCCTCATTTCCCCAGAAATGGTTACAGACACAGTTACACAAAAGTAAGCATGCCAGTATGGCAAAGAGACAAGCTGCAACAGTTTAGAAACTGCATATATTTACACTACTATCCAACCATCATTCTGCTTATCTGCTAGTCTAATCAGATACTTTTCTTCTTGAGAGGAGAAAAAAAATCAACTTAAACAGTTCCATTCATCCAGAAAACATCACGTTATGCTTTCAAACAAGAAAGCTTACTGGCATCCTTTCAAGCTTAACCAGCAAATTAACTTGAAGTGGCAAAATATTACAGCACAATGGTGGAAAAAAATCTACATCCTTAGGATCACAGGATTATAGAATAATTCAGAGTGGACAGATACTCTCAAGATCAGCTACTCCAGCCTCCTGCTTGAACCTGGCCCAATGAGACCAGTGAGGTTTTCTAAACTCTGATTCTAAACTGCTGAGCTTTGACTAAACCAATCGGTTGTTGATGTCTGTATCCAACTGAGGAACAGGCTTCATACAGAGCCATCCGCTTATGATACCAGGCACAACTACTTTTGATCAGATTTATGATTTTATCTCCCCTTTTTCATACAAGCTACAGCTTAAAATGATCTCCTCTTACTCCCTCAAGTAATATGGTGTAAAGCAGTGAACACTAAAGTAATTTGGAGCAAGTAAATCTTACCCCCCCTTACTCCCATACTATCTCCACTTTCTATTGCTTTAAATGCTRCTTTATTTTCACAGATTCTGCTAATCTAGGGCCAGATCTATCACAACTCAGCCACTATCCAAACAGACAAATCAAGGAAGTTTGGACAGGACCTGAGTTCTGCCATTTCCCTGCCTGTTCAGATGCAACTTCACACAGGCAACAGGGCCACAAAACAGAGCAGTCTCAGTCTAATCCTCGTCTAACCCACCCACTTCCACTGCTGACCTTATGCCAGCTCTGAACCATAGAAATTCATTAGCAAAGAGGAAAACCAATCCAATACTTTTTCCATGGTCTTACATAACCAAAACAGCTCACAGAAGGGTGGAACAACTGGGAAAAAAATCATCAGGAGATAATCAAATGCAGAAGTGAAGACTGTCTTTGCCACTCAAGGTATCTTCCAATTTGACTGTAAATCTTTGCAGTTAATGAAGCTTTTCCTCTGTGCTGGTCTACTTCTCAAAATGTCATGCAAAATAAGTGCCTAAATGTCTGTTACTCGTAAGAATCAGGACAGGCAGGAACCGGGGAGAAYAATTTATGTAGGATTCTTACACAGGATTATTTTAAATTTTTAATCAATATAATAAGTTATCTTTTGAAGATTTAATTTTCCAAGCCCTCTCCTCTGCCTCCAACTTCTTCCCATGTAATTTTGCAGTAGGTTGATTTTCTTAAAGAACTGCCAAAGATTTATGAGATTGAGCTAGCATCAKAAATTTCATTTCAGATGTTTATTAGGTCCTGCCAATTTGAAATAATCTAAAATGAATATTCCTTAGCATTATTACATATAAAAAACCACATTCTTTTCCTCTCGTAAAGAATATTTCTAATAAATATCTGGTCACGATCAGCTCTGTTGTTAAACTTAAATCAAAAAAGTCTGTTAATGTCCGAGTCATTTTAGTTTTTCTTCTCCTCCAAAATAAAAATAAAGGCATGTTTCCAAACTTRTTCCTAAGGTAACTTCACAAATGCATCCAAAAGTAAAGGGTACGGAACTCTACAGTGGATAAACCTTACTGGTTAAAAAAAAAAAAACCCTTCTAAAATGAATATCCATTAGTGATTCCACATATTTCTGGAAAATAACTGGTTTGACAGAATGATCCATACTTCCCAAGGATTTTTGCCAGTATTGTGTTTTCAGCACAATTTTACTAAGATGCCGATTTACAGAATGACTTAGAAGCTCTTTTTGGTATGAAAATACACTGCTTTATTACAAACCTATCACGCAGACAGTTTTTAATAAAAATTTACTSAAGATTTTATGTGTAGTGAAGTCACGCTCAATGAATACAGCTAAAAATTCACACACACAGAAAAAGGAGTTTGTCACCACAGCTATAATGGGCATGAATATGGAAACAATGATTCCCAAGTAATATTCATATGACTGGAGTTAGCTCTGTCTAAAACAGAGGATTCGTGGCTCACTACAATCATTTCAGGATGAAAAAATCTGACTTTGAATCATATAATCCTTCAAAGGGTGGTAATATTGTTGTCCCTGCACACCCAAACTATATGAAGCCAATAGTCACAATTCTGAAGACGTATAATAGCTTGATGAAATTCTAAAGAGAAAATGCCACATTCATCCTTAGTTTCCAATATAGAAAGAAACATTTATATCTGAGGTATGTCGGGAAGACCTATGATCATATGTGATCCTGATCACTAAGAYGCACAATTATATGCACTGTCCCATCCTCCTACCTGAATATTATTCCTATTGAAAAAATCTGTAAACTTGGACCTTTCATCCCATCTTTACACACATGCTTAATAATGAACCTATGAATCATACTGTAAAGGTTATTCTCAGCTACAAGATGAAAAATGTCTGCATCTGAAAGCCAGCCTGACTGTTCTTGCACATGCAGTGCATTCAAACTGAGTATTTAACCCAATGATGTTATTTAAACTGAGGGGGGAAGAAATTCTTTCTTAGYGTTCCCAAGCTGCTGTCCAAGAGAAAGCGCTGTGAAAAGTGAAACTTTGAACAGTTATTTGCTCAAGATTAAGTCAACACTTTCAGAGCACAATATTTGTGCAAACATTTGGGCGTACATATACCTAAGCTCTGAAGAGCTGGAAAGCAAATAGATACTATGTGGGCTCTGCACAAACCAGGCTCTTTGGGAACACATTAGGACAGGTATCAGGAGAGCTATTCTGATCGGGCAGGTTTTGATTCTGTATGACAGTCATCTCATTCARTACTAACATAAAATATTTAAGTATCCTACATGATAAAGTGTGGGTAGACACAATAACACGACCATMGCACAACCTACTTACTGGAACAGAGAAACCCTTTTGTCAGCAGCAGACACTGCAGAACAATAAAATCCTCCCCTTGAGCACAACTCTGTCATTGTAGGGAAGAAGGTTTTTAATATAACTTTTATTTCAGTACCTGATCTCCTAAATGCTGGCCTCAAATTGTGGCACTATGTTCCACAACTGTTGATGCCACTATTGGGGATAAAGTTAAATGGACTTTCTTCAACACTAGGAGTCCTACAGTCCACCTAGTCTTCCACATGGGATTCACATATGCTAAATCCTTAGCAAACATTATCCGAGTGAGGCCAAAGTACCTCCTGTACCACCTTGCAACATGAGAGTTTCTTTAATTCTGCACTACAGAAAAAGGAAAAGAAAACATGCGCCACAATGTGTAGGGTGTAGGGTATTTTGCCAGTAAATACCTCTAGTATAGTTTCAAAATTCAAATGCTTGCACTTTCTGCATATACMAAGTCTTCTCACAGTTCAGAAAGTGATTTCTGAATGTTTAAAGTCTAAATCATATTTCTAAAAGATTCACAGAAAAACACACCATTTATCATGTGAACGCTAGTCTGATTTTCTCCCATGTTGTCTCATTGAATAGCTTTTCAAGCTACAAAGTCTTCCTCTTGAACAGCAGGGCTGCATCTTTTAGTTGAATAGATAAAATGAAGATAAGAAACAACCAAGGCCATCTGACCTGATGTTTTCCTACTACAGGACTTGCCCTACACCTCTAGCTCTAAAGTCGTATTCATACCAGGGAAGCTGTTTGGGACATCTGTTAGTCTCTTCCCATGTTAAAATAGGACTTTTAATTTCCATTTGCTTCTAGATATGATGCAATTGAGAACAAGTACAGTGTTTTTCATCTGAACTCTTCAGAGTTGCAAAAAAAGGGCATACTTAAGCAAAAGGAGACATGTCACTGTATTAGCCTGTCTCCAAACATTCTAAAGGAAACTACAGATGAAAGACACACAACCACCTCCCTACAGCACAGTGTATTGGTCAGACTGTGACCTTTTCACATCAAAGGTTGCTCATTTTCTAGAGAGCATTCGTGCTGGAACACGGCTCCTCATGCACAACCTCCCGGGCTCTTCAGCGCCTGCAGCACACGGAGCAGTCCCACACCGATGGCCTCGGCAAACTGGAAATTACACAGCAAAATAAATTCCGTGTCATTACAATTGCACCTTGCAATTGTAAAAATATTCAAATGCATGGTAGGACACATTTCTTGGCAAGTCTACCCTATACGACTTCACCTGCGAAAAAGGGGTTTTCCCTGGTTAATTACTGGCATTAAAAAAATATGAAGATCAAGAACCCATGATTATGTAGGAATATGTCTTGTTTTGTAAAGAATTTATGCTAGTTTGGTGTACACAATAAGCTATATTCTCAAAAGATTTTAACAGTAGACTAGCGTTTATRCTGGATCCTTTTGACAATGCAGAATTTCGGAATAAAAAAATGCAATAAGCGATATTAGTCTAACAGCAACAACTTGAAAGGAGTACCATGCTTTATAGATGGCAAGTTAACTTCTCATTCAGGAGACACTAAGTTCTTATACATGTACAACCAAAAGACCTAGTGCCTCAGGAGCAGCTTTTCCTCTATCTTTAAAGGGTTTTATCAAAAATTCTATCAACCAAGACCACACACTTCTGAAGATCATCTATCCAGAAAAGACATCACAGGAGTAGTAACATGCTTTATGCCACAAATACAACCATGTAAACAGAATTGTTCTGCAGACAGAAAGGCTTGTTTTTTGTATACCCACATGTAGTAGTAAAATTTAAGCTTAGTTTGATATTTGAGAGGAAAAAAGTGAAATCTGTGCACGCAGCACCCAAAGAAATAAAGCTATATTGTAAACCAACATGATTAGTACACCAGATCTCAATCTGACTATTGAAATGAAAACTACAGTTCTTCAGTTAAGAGCTTGTAAGCCATGGCAGAATTAGCTGAATAGAAAAAGTGGAAAAAGGTAAAACAGGAGGAAAATAAGGTAAGGTCAGAAAAAAAAAATGTTTGCTGATTTATTGCATTGTTAATAAATAATAGGAAAAGAAAAATCCTGCAGACTCCTCAAGATTTTACCATGAGAATCTCTCTCCACTTACAATGCAGGTTTGTGTAGGAGGAATAAAAACACTTGTTCAGAACTTGCTGCAAAGTTTTCATTACCAAATCTCTGCTGACAGACCAAGGAGGAAAGCAATTTAAATTGTTTGCCTAGCCTACCACAATCTTTTTGTTAAAAAGAAAAACGCCGTGGCAGACTACTTCATTTGCATGTGAAACAAGGAGACAAACAAACTTCAAATATTTACTATTTAATGAAAATTGAACACCATCCTTTCCCTACAAAGTGATGGGCAGGAAGTCACACAAGATAGCACAGGTTTACACAGGTTGAAGTAGCACTATGGAGAACAAACAGGCTGCTTTTACTCCCTGGTGTTCCACCAAACACTCTGAGTACGCAGTTTTATGGAATATCACAGAATGGCTGAGAGTGGAAAGGATCTCTAGGGATCAYGTAGTCCAACTCTAGGTATCCCTCAAACAGGGACACCTAGAACACGGGACACAGAATGGTAGCCAGGCGGGACTGGAAGATCCCCAGAGTAGAAGACCCCACAACCTCCCTGAGCAGCCTGTTCCATCTGTGACTTTGTTTCTCAGGGCTGAAAAACTGAAAGGAAAGTAGCCACATGTGTGATGCAGCACAAAGGTTAAGAGAGTAACCAAGTTAAAAATGAATTCAAGATAGCAGCTTATGAAATAAATTGTTCTCCCTCCATTCCTTGCTCTCTCCCCTTAATACCACAAGCAATTTCCTCATGTGAAACCCCACCTACACACCAGCCATTTATATTTGACTTTGTTTATTCCTAAGAGGGGCTGACGTTTCATATTCCCAKCAGGGATAAGAGGAAGAAGCCCAACACCAAACATCAAGTCGTTTCTTTTCTACTAAGATATTCTGCAACTTACACTACTTTCCTGTTTTGGTAACAACGTGTCACTGCTTTGTAAAGTACTCATTTATTTTTTATCAGCTAAAATTCAAAGACACTCAGATCTCAGGAGCTTCTTGCAGACATTTTGACACAAGTCCCACCAACTTCATAGCACCTAYTCCACATTTTGCACTTGAAGGTGAACTCTGATGTTTCCTCATTGACACCACTGTTCGTATCCTCCCTTTGGTCAAAGATAGGATCAGTTTTTGACATGAATGGTTAACAAACTGGATAAAATAGAGAAGATCAAAGAGGAGAAACAATCAGTTCTAGCCCATCAAAACACAGGTATCTTCACAAAATGTTTAAGCTGACACTCTTGTACTGCAAGTGCACAGCTCTCCCATGGAGAAAGGCAGGCAATAAGGGAACAGCTAAAATTCTCCAAGCTATAAATAGAAATGTGGAAAATGCCTGCCTATTTTAGCCTTTACTTCCCTCTTCAATTTAGTCTAACATTTCCCATGAGATATTTTGAGCTCCCTGAGCAAACAAAACTTATCCTGGCTCATCTGAGTGGATTTTTATTGGGCATTTAAACACTCCCTTTTAGCAAGGGCACAACAGTTAAATGCTTAAAGCCACCCTTCCCACCCAGCTCATGGCAAAGTTGTTTTAGAATTAGAGTTTGGATATATTGTGATTTAAGCAAGGGCGGAAGTGCAGTGGTCTTCATAAACACGGAGGATTAAAATGAGGTTTCACTTTTAAATCAATAAAGCTTCGTGTGCAAGTGCTTTACAAAGAGAAACCCACCCTGTTATAACTCTGGTCTGCTTGAGTTGCACAAATCCAAGCAAGTTCTTCCCCTCATCCCCCAATTTAAGAGGTCTTTCATAAGCTTTTCTTTAGTGATGATGTTGTTATTAAGTTCCACAGAGTTCTACAGGAGCAAATATGGAGAGCTAAGCCCCTTCAGACTGAAACTAGATGAGTAACTGAAGCTGTAAACAACAAGATCTCCACATCACATGGTCTCCAGACTGGAATTTCAGTATTTGCTGTGCACTGAGACAAGTTTCTGTCACAAAGATCTTCTACAGTAAACAAAAGACCAAAGCAGAAGTAAGCGTTACAGTACAGTATCTTGTGTCAGTCTCATTGCATCCCCAGGGGCTCAACATATTCCTGTCTACAATTGCTCCTCATTAACAGCGTTTAAAAAAAGGAAGAAAACATCTCATCAGATCTGGTCTAGTCTATTTAGGGATAACCAATTCAGAAGAAAAGTCTCCTCATAAAATAAATGCCATTAAACACACACGCAGAGCCCTGGTAATGCGAGCAAGTTTCAAGCTCCTAACATTGCAATTCCAAACACAGGAAGTTCAAGGGACCACAGTGTTCCACGGCATCTGAGAACTAACAGGAAAGCTTTTCTGGGTTTCATCCACTCCCATGCCAAAATTAGAGCATTAAAACAATCTTCACATACTCCATACTTTCAAAGGGACAGCAATTATTAAAGTATATTTGAACACACTTTTTAAAGTACGTTTAATAGACTTAAAAGCTACTATTGTAGTAAAGAACTCTTAACTGCATCAGAAAGTTTGATCTAGTTTCCTATTAAGAACTTTAAACAGAAGCCCATACTCAGACCATCATTTTCCCCCCCAGCAYAAYMCCCCCCCCTTTTTTTTTTTAAATACTTTGCACCTCAGTTATACACCTTGAGCCTTTCCATCAGCGAGTTAATCCAAAGCAACAGCTTACTGTGCATTTCACACTCCTTAGTTAATAATTACATCCCACCAAGGCAAAAATTGTTCATATTTGGTTTCTGTTGCTTCTTCTTACATTCTCATGATTAGAATCCACTTGAAATAGATTTTTGATACTCTAACTCTGCAATGTTATAGTGACACCTATAACTAAAAYGCCAGGACTCCTGAGAGATGCAACCGCTGTTGCATTTAGAAAAGATATACTCCAGAAAATATTATAGAAACCAATCTATTCAAAATCACTATTTGGATGGAAGATGGTTAATGAGATTAAAGTATATCTATATCACTGAAAGCGACACATTGCCAACCTGAGAACTCAAACAAAATTATACAGCAATCTTTAGGTATCCCTTATTTCTTTACTATAAAGAAACTTGGTTTATCTGAAGAGCAAGTTCAGAAATGTATTTTGTCGTTTGACTACAATATTATGATTTAAGCAGTAGTAGTTGTAGTTTATGATGAATAAAAAAGTGTAATCGCAAGTACAGTACCTGGATTTCTGTAAGCTTACAAATCCAAAGCTTACAAACTGAGATAACCACTATTATGTGAATACTAAATGTGAACACCTCTTCCGAGAGGGWTGAAAGGCATTTCATCCATTTTACAAGCCAAATTCAATTAAGCTAACTCTGTATAAATATAAAAATTAATGAAGATTTGCTCCATATAGATGCTAAACAAGATAAATACTCCTACCACACATTGATTTTTAAATAAAGGATTGTTAAGCCTGTTGTAACAGTACACTTGCTAACTTAGGAATACCGATGGTTTCTGGCAAATAGAAAGAGATTATTAAACCAAATCAATTTACACCGCTACTCACAGTATGGTGACTTAACCACAATAGTTGGAACAATCTTTAACATTTCACATCGAAAATGAAGACAGGCTGAGGATCCATAAAGAGCTAAGGATCAGGAGAACTTAYGAAGTTTGTAGCAGTAATAGTAATACATAAAATCAAATCAAAATAAAACCACCACAAACCTGAAACACAAGAGCCTGGTACAGAAGTACTGCTACATCACACTACAGTTGCTCAAGAACATGAAGACACTTCATTACTTGATAGTCACAATACTAATCCTTCTAAATTTGGTAGGTACTACTATAATCAAAAAGTTATAGACAATTAGAGCTTCTGTAAGTGGATTTACTGCCACGTTAAAGGTACAGTAAAACTATCAAGTAAAACATATTAACTTATGTTTGAAACATGAGTTTAGTTTCCATTCATTCCAGAACTGTGCACCACAACACCATTTTTGTTGTTGTTGTGTTGTTTTTCCCCTCTCTGAGCTACATTAATTGAGAAACGATATAAATTTTGTTACCACTTTTTTCAACTGACTTGATTAAAACATGTCTTTATACTGGGTAGAGGGAAGATTTGTATACATTTTATCCAAGAGGAAGTTGTGTCATAAAATTATATTTGAGCTTTAATATTTTTTCATTAGATTATATAAAATTAACTATTAAAATTGATAAAGTTAGCAACAACAGACACATGTTGCTGTCGCAGTGTAAAGGCAAGTGGAATTGTTAAGCTACGTGGTACTGCAAGGACCTTATTTAGAGTAAATACATGAAATACCAGAGTGCAGTTCTAAACAGTGAAAATCTACCACTTTCTACATAGGTAAAAAATAAACTGCTGCTAGATKATGGCATTTAAGAACGTATGAGCGTTACAACTCAAGAGCTCTGCTTGAGAGAAGCAATAAAAAAAACATTAAGTGAAGATTTCAGAAGTGTCTTTTTAAGAGAAAATGTGGAAAAGGGAAAAGAAGGGGTTGATGTGTAGAGATCTTCAAGAAATCACAGGTATGAAAGAAAATTATTCAAGAGTGCTCAGAATTAGTACAAAATATACTCAACTACTTTTTTTTTAATTTTATAGACTACTGATTGGTTATGACATGAATCCAAATAAAGCCACAGGATTTTGAGATGGATGACGGCCAAAATTCCTAATCCCGCTTTTCTGCCGCTTCAGGCTTGTTCACTCTAGCTCCATGCTAAGAATTGAAACCCCAAGTTACTTTTGCTATAGATCTTGTCATTTTGCACCTTCTGTTTCCCAAGTCAAAACTATAAAAACCTAATTTGTTCACATATAATATTGCAAAATATCACAAGGAGCTCTAGTCAAAAATGGATATTTTAGTATATTTGTTAAGCTTTACATAAAGTCATTTTCATAGAGAGTTAGATACTGCAATAAAGTTTTACTTCATTTCCCTCATTCYTCAATGCTCAGTAACTGATTTGCCACATATTACTCATAACTTGGATTTGCCATTAATGGACTTGAATACCACAAGTTAACTCTAAATTTGCTAACATTGTTTTCAGGTTTAGGAACTAACCATTAATTAACGTACTTCTAACAGGAAGCCAAGGTGAAATGCAAATGTAACAGAATTTTTACCTCCAGTTTGTTTTAGACCAGTTAAGTTCACATTTCAAAATGTGAGCATCCAGAGCAGATACAGTCTGTAATAAAAATTTCTCTCTTACCCAAACCTATGCAAGAAGACATTCAGATCCAAATTACAATTACTTTGAAAAGTTAAGACTCATGATGGACATATAAAGCAGTTATTTGGTACAAAGCAAAGTTTGCACTGCTGCATCAAAGAAGCAGAAAGCAAGCAAGCAAGAAAAATACTTGAAATGATTYGTTTAAATTTATACTAAGAACTGTTTGGAAATGATTGATATACTGCAGGATGTCAAGAGTTTATTTTAAAAGTCATTTGTAATACACATCTGATTGCTTCTCAAACATTTAAGAAACAGCTCCTGCAAGGCTTACACATAACTACACATATCTGACTAATATGGCCTTTTAACAGGCCTTTATGGTCTTTTACTCTTTTAAATAGGAAAAAAAATAAAGACAATGAGAAAGATAAGTTTAAGAAAGTTTACCAGCCTCTTAATACAAATATTAAAGTTAAAAACATTAAGCGTTAGA
Organism: Nothoprocta perdicaria; assembly: GCF_003342845.1. NCBI lineage: Eukaryota > Metazoa > Chordata > Aves > Tinamiformes > Tinamidae > Nothoprocta > Nothoprocta perdicaria. The sequence continues at coordinate 82,832 of NW_020454672.1, read as the reverse complement.
ATAGAAACGGTGTCTGCTTCAGAAAAYGCACGGAGTTCTTTCTGTGGAGAGTAAGATGTCAACAACATCTTGTAAGTGAACTTTCCCAACATGCCATTGGCACCACCTGCTATATAGTCTACTTACATACTTTACATGAGGCATTCTGTACACAAAACAGAAAGGGAAAAAGCTGTTTGATAAGTTATATCTTTCGCATTATTATACAAACTAATGTTACTTTGTAGATGAAATGACTAAKAACAGTTTAAAACTCTCACATCTCCAGGCAAAAAACTGACCTTAAATTTAGAAACTAAAAATCAAAATAGATCATTAGGTCACAGTCTGATCTGCGAAAGAATGCCTTTACAAAGCCTCACTTTTAGAAGATGTCACCCATTAAAAATCATAGTTAGAGCAATAGCTCAAAGTTATATGACAGCCGAATAACTACAGCTGATGCAAGACAATGGCAGGAGGAAGATTCACGGTAAGCTGATTGTAGGTGTCCTATAGCTTATCCTTCTTAGTTCCTGCCTCTTACTTCATCTGAAGTAGAATACTGCTGCAGGCTAAGGAAAATAAAACAACAGCTGCAGAACTAAATGGCTATTCTTTCTGTAAATGAACAGCTGTGGTAGAAAATTGGCCCTCCGGCAGTCTAGAGAGGAGTATGATAGTTCTCGTACTCCACTAAAAGGCACAAGTGAATATTCCAAAAATATTCTAGTAAAAAGTTCAGAAAAATAGACTCACAAAAAATTCTAAAGGAATCATGGGAAACTGGATTAAAACTTTGAAAGAAAATCATGGATAATGCAATTATCCATATYTGAAATAAATATACCTACACAGAACGGTTTTAAGCGTACATATATAACCATGGATTGCCTCTAGAAACCAATTATGAACTGGGAAGCAAAAAGCAAGAGGAACTTCAGGTAAACCTGGTAAACCTGTCAAACAGAAAGAAAATAAAATTCCTGCAATGCTATAAGGAACAAAGATAATCTGTATCTATTGGAGAACACAGCASTATTTGGAGATGCTAGGAGTTAAGTGAATCACTGAAACAGCCTAGTTTGGCTTCAATATTAAAAGCCAGACTAGCACTTGAAATACTAAATTCCTCAATTTCTCTACAAACCTCCTTCAGGAGGCAAGGAAAAGCACCAAAAGTCTTTGTGTTTCAGTTCTCCAAGAAAACCTCCATTTACCCTCTTACTTTRAAGAGGAGAGGCTGTCCCCAGCAGGAATATCATAAAGCAAGCTTAACTGRGTTTTTATTTGTGCTAGTAGCAGCCTATAAACAAAACAAAAAAGCTGACTGAGGACAAAAATTCACCACAGGTGCAATTAGGTTTATTTTCACTAGTTTCTTAAAAATATATACACAGTACCAACCAGGTTTACTATCTTCTTTAAAAATACTGATTTTCTTCACAATAAGAAGTGAGGGAAGTTACACTCTAGCATAACTACAGAGAGATTTCCTGGTAAGTATGGATAATTACAGCATTGTAACTTCCTTCCAAGCCACCCATCCACATTCTCCTTTAAAGAGCGCTACTCCATTAGGCACAAGACAATAGGGTTTTACTATGCTGAACTCCTTCGAAAAGCCAACCCGAGGAGTATTTAGCATTAAAAGCTGGGCTACACAACATGCACAGACAGAAACATTTTTATGCTACTCAGCTCCACTGAATTAACCTACTGAAACTTCTAGTGTCATCATCTATTTAACTTCTGCCTTTCCCTCCCCTTCCTCTGATATTAGTTACACACAATCCACCTAAAAAAAAAAAAAAATCACTTAACAAGTGAAATCTGGCAAGTTTTCTAGCATTATGTACATTTAATCACCAAGTGCTTGTTCTTCACATCGCTATACAGTGTTGAATTCAGGTAACAAACTTCAAGCACTAAAGGAAGTGCTGCATAAAAGTCAGTATACAAATAAACCCATAAACCAGTTCAGAGCTGTCGTTGCTCTGAGATGTGAGAACTGGGACAAAGTCCTAGGAAAACTAGGTTTTCTCTAAGAGAAATTTCATGAACCATGCTTTGCACAGTTTCAAGACCATTAAACCTATGATTACTGTACTGATTACAAATCACCATGATTATAAAAGCAGCACCCAGATTATCAAACAGAATCCTTATCCAACTCTAAGACTGAAAATCCAGAACAGGAGAAGCTATATGCCCTAATGTAAAGGTGAAACAATAAGGTGAATGCTGCCTAACACTGGTCAAGTCTACGTATAAAATTCCAATTCCTTCTCCCTCAAATGAAACAAGGAACTAAGCTTTGTAACTGAGGAGAAGGGATACTATTTAGAGTAGGTTATATTGTTATCATTCCAGATCAGAAATGCTCTTCTACAGTCTTTAAGGCAGTGGGCCACCAAGGAGAAATACAGGTATACAGGATTGGGATCCCTAAAACATTTATGGAGCTCCATAAGACAAGAGTAAGAAATATCAGAACAGGAATAAACTTGAGTATATRAGTACTTATTCTGAATGCCCACCAATTGTATCAGTTGAACATACTGAGTACCTCAGCCGTACATTATCTCAAGATGCTTAAGCTTAATATGCTATATTCGCACAACATGAATATACATGTGTGTGTCTATATATATTATATATATATATGTATATATATATATATATATATATATATCAGTAAGAAGATAGCCATAGATCTTTCAATCTATGTAAGCAATATACCACATTAACATTTTTTACCGGAAAGTCTAAAACTTGATTCTGGGGGAGTCTTACAAGTTTTGGCTCATCCAGTCGTCCAGAACACAGCTTTTCAGAATGAAGCAATATTTAACTGTGTCATGTTCATCATAAATATTTTAGAAAAATATTCAAGAAGCACATTACCTATGAAAGACTGGTGTATTAATAGTCATTCACAGTGAGATGACATTTTTTAGTGCTTATCTAGTAGTTAGAGGGTTTAAGTCATTTGCAAAAGGAAGATCTGTACAAGTAACTCTGAGGTGGGGCTTGAGCCACGACTTCTAAAGGAAAAAAAAAAAGCATTTATTTTTAAACATACAACCATAAACGGTATGAACAAAGAAAACTTTCAAAATATGAAAGCATGTATCATTTCCTGATGCCAAGACCAGACAGACACTCCCAACTTACTAGGGGCAACATACAAAACTTGATCTATCCTAGATCTCTTTCTACTGATAATTAAAAACAAAGTGACCAGTTGTAAAACTAATGAATTTTGTGAGAAAAAGAAAATAAAAACCAAACGAACTGGAACTTCCCATCCATCTSCAATACAGAAGGGGGTTAAATACAAACAATGGGAAATACAGAAATGGTTCTCATCTAGCAGTCACTTGAAAGTTTTCTAAGTAAATTCAATTTACCTTTCTACAACAGTATCCTATGAGTCTTAATTAGTATGTCCCCTAGCAACCATGTTCRGAACACCTCCTGTATATATGTATATTATATATATAAATATACATATATGCATGCATGTGTGCGYCTGAAGAGTAGTTACCTGACCAGTTTGATGCTAAAAACCCTATTACTCAAACTGTATTTTTGTGGTATTCAATGCAAAAGGGGAATGAGGGGCAGAGTATGACCAAAGGATTCTCCAGAAAACATCTCTTCTGCTGTTTGAAACCCAAAAGCACCATCATTTCATACATAAGCCACATGACAAGTTCCTTTCTCTCTCCAGGAAACTAAGTTACTTAGAATCCAAAGATTTCCTCAGCCTTCTGACACCCTTGGCTCACATAAAACATCACAGCTAATCATTTACTATTTGGTGCTCAGGTAAGAGATTAAATGAAAGTAGCAGTATCAGGAAGAAACTGAAGCAGCTGTTCTAGGGCTTGCCTAAAAACGAATCACATCATTCTCAGTTACTCACAGATCAAGAATTTCTCATGCCCTTAAGACAGACATGTTTTGGTGGAAAGAAGGAATAACTAAGACATATGCAGTCCAAGTACTATCATCTGGTCTTGTTATCTTGACTTACACAGATTCATAACGAAAAAAAAAACTGAGACACAAGAAGAGTCTAGCCTTTTTGTCCGAGATATAAGTGGGAGGGAAGGAGAGAGCCTATCTACAGTTCTCCCTCCATTACCTTTCTTCATAGGTGAGAAAAGGTTAGTGGGAAGTTCCTTAAGGTCTAGAAGAAGTAGATGTGAGCTAATCAGGTGTTCAAGCCAGGTGTATCCTTAGTTCTGTGACCTTATAGCTTAGTAGAAGGCACAGTAACATGAACTTTAGTGCTTATCATTCTCTTCATAGTCACCTGGATGGAACAGAGCTGTGAGGAGACCTTTTAAAGCCTGCTCATCATAGATCTATTTTTAATAGATGCTGAAGAGAGGGTGATGCCTATATAGGAAGTTAACCTCAGATACTGCAGGTCTAAAGAAGTCCTCCTATGCCCATTTTCCTGATGGAAAGAAACAGACTAGAAAGAATAAGATTAAGTAGAATACACTTACAGAAACAGATTAGTCCCCCAGGCACTCATTTCACATGTTCTTCCACATGGAAGAGTTACAAGAGCAATGAAGAAGCATTTTTTTTCCCTAGCAGACTATATTCGAGAGAATTACAGTAACTAACCCATCAGCTACTGCTTCCTGAAGCTTCAGCATCTCCTGTACAGAGCAGCGAAGCGCTGCCTGGCAGACAGGGCTGATGAGCTCAGGTATAAGAAAACCTCAGCCCATTCCCCTGCTCCTGGCCTCCGTGGAGCACCCTCCCCAAGGAAKGCATGGGGGCACGCACCTTCCCCCGGGAGCTCCCGTTTCCCGCTGTGAAGGGAAGGGCAGGACAAGGCCCTTTCTACAGGGCGAGGTGATTCCGAAGCGGACCGTGCGGCACCCGATGCTGAAACACGCTGAAAGCGGCGCTGCCCCTGAGCGGGAGGACACGGCGCGTCCCCGGGAGGCCGCGGGAGCCGCCAGGAGCCCAGCGCAGGCCGGGCGAGCCCTCTGCTCAGCCCGTGGGCCGCCTCCCCGCCGCGGTACTCACAGTCCAGGTGCTTCTTCTTGGGCCCCATGACCTCGTGGGTCGTGGCCTTGCAGACGGTTTTCGAGACAGCCGAGCCGGTCACGCTGTGCTGCGCCGCCGTGATGCGGTCGGTGAGGCTTTGGCCGGACATGGCGGGCTGCGCTGGCGGCGAGCGCGGCGCCGCTGCCTCCTCGGGGGCCGCAACGGGAGAGACCGGGAGGACTCGCCGGCGCACGGAGCTCGCCCGGGCTCCCTCACCCCGCCGTGCCGCAGGCGGCCCCCGCTCCGCCCTCAGGGACGGACCTGTCACCCGAGCAGGGACCCCTCCTCCTCCCGCTCCTCCCGCCCCCTCCCCCAGCCGCCGTCCCCTCCCCCTCGCGCCGCGCCTTCCTCTCGCCCTCCCGAGCACAGCAGCGGACACGCGCCGGGCGCCGCAGGAAAATGGCGCCCGCGGAGCTCCTCCTCGGACCTTGCCGGGCCGCCCGCCCCACGTGACCGCCGCCACGCCCCCACGTGACACGCCCCGCCGCGCCTTACGCGACGCCCCTCCCTCCCTGGCGCCACAAGCCGAGGGGRTGGGGGAGTGTCACGTGGTGCGGGGCGGCCGTTGGGGACTGTTGAGGGGCGACGGTTGGCAACGACTGYTGGCGCCTGTGGGGAGCGCAGTTTGGGGAGACCTTCTTGTGAGGAGAGGGTCTGAGGGGAGATGGATGCTGGTGGGAATCGGAATGGGTCCCAAAGCCAAGTGACATGTGTGCGCAGTGCTCATCTTCCCCGTTAAAACCACGGATTTGGTCAATGGGAATATTGATGAACCCATCGATGAACCCACTTGAGTTTTCCCCTGAGTAGCATTAAAATGGTCTGTAAAAGTGCGTAAAAGAAAGGCTTCCACCCTATAGGATGTTTTTGTGTTTCTCAACTTGGAAAGTTCTGTGGAAACTCCTTTAGTGCCACCTTACACAGTGAAAATGTAAAGGAAAAAGTCTGCTCAAAGGCTGTGAGGCATTACAGTCTGCATGGTTGCTGTGATCATGTCTCTCCTCAGTGTTTACTTGTTTTTTTTATTTTTAATTATTTGAAAGCTTGCCAAAAAAAAAAAAAATCAAACATACATAAGAGGAAGTATTTCTTTGTTTTCTAAGACCTCTCACAAACAACCTCCCACCATTTTCATATTCAGCCAGTGCTTCTTGGGGCTCTTGCATCTGGTCTGTCCTTGGCTTGTGGGGATTTTGAACAAGTTTCTTGATGCTTTTTGTTTGTAAAAGATAACTTAACATGCCTCTGCTAGGTCTGGTACCTGTGTGACCCAGATATGATGTTTGATGGTGAGGTTAAAAGTAAAGTTGATAGTTGCCTCCTACTAGGCAGTGCTAACATGCAGCCACAACCACCCGGCTACCTACAGCTTTCGTTACTTGTTATGACAAGGCACTGCTACCCTTTTTCCCAAATAGCAGTGAATAGTATAGCAAAACCAAAGGATTCCAACAGACAAACGTTCTTCCTCTCCCTAAAGTGCCCCCAATGTGGTTCCTAATGGAACCATTCTTCATCCATGAAACCACTGAAATTTTTACTAGGCAACTTAAACAGAAACAGTAGACAGATGATATACCCAGCTCTGCCTCTTTGACGAGGTATATAAGCAGGATTATCTCCTTATAATGCATAATAAAAATCAGTGTCAGATGAAGGGCAACTGGGTAAAGCTGAAACAGAGTGATGATTTTGCTGTGTGTGAAGAACGAAGGCTGCACTTGTAGAACTTCCTGCCTCTGTAGTGCCAGGCTCTTTGAACCCTGGCATTGTTTGTGTTTTTTGGTTCCTTCTGAACTGTTTCTGGATCCCCCAATATCCATACTAGGCAAGATAAATCATAGTTGTATGCAAAATAGACACTTGAGAAGGCTTTTGTATCAGGCAGCTTTAGAGGAAATCTTTGCACTATGAAAACACCAAGAGGCAGCTAAAGGCTATTGATATAACAACACATTTAACTGTGAATACATCATCATCTCTTTGTGTTGTTTCCATGTTACGCCATAAATCAGAGGTTAAAATAATTYTAAAATCTGATAGTCATTTTTGTGCTAACTCCAATTAGGATCAGGATTTCAGCACTCCAAGGAGCCTAGCTTTTCAGAAAAGATCCATGAAATTGGCCTAAATAATTTCAGATCCACCTCTTCATCTCCTGTTATGTCCATTACTGTCTCCTGCAACAGTGAAACTATCCAAACAGAGCAAGCCTGTAACTATAGGAGTTAGAGCGATTTTAAATGATACATCTCATTTGTTGGAAGAAAKAAGTCATGTAGGTCTTAGAGGTCTAAAATCAAAAATGAATTTAGCCTGAATTTTTAGCTCTAGCACTTCATATGCACAGAAACCTCAGTTTAACCCTACTCAGTTAAAAAATCTATCCATTACTTTTGCTTCTAAGCAGAAATGGGTGAGAGAAGTTATGGGAGAACTTTTTGTAATTGGTGCTTTTTAATTGCTTGGGAGGCACTTGATACCATTATGATGAGGAGCTTGAAACACCATGATAGATAATATCTGCGTGCCTCCCAAAGATTTGGAAATTGAAATCAAAATATTAATCTCCTCCTTTCCCACCTGAAGAAAACAAGTTTGATTAGTTTATAACTCATTTGTTTTTGTTTGTGTGCCTGGGTGTGCTTGAGAATGAAAGGAGAAGGGAGTACATATTGAAGAGAAGCTAGTGCTGATACGAGTCCTATATTTAGCTAAGCAGCCAACCTAAACAACATTCTTTTCTCTTGTGAAGATTTCTTTCAGAATCTAGATCCACATCCAGTGAAAATTCATAAACTCCCCAAAATGTCAGTGTTTCTTTGGCATCCGGGCTGTGCTGGCAGGACGGGCAAGCTGACAGGGCTGTTTCTGCCTGTGTGTACTGAACAGTGCTCAAAGTCTTGCCTCAACTCGACCTCTCTAAGTCGTTATGTATATCATTTTCCTGCAACATTTTCATTTCTATGCTGTGCCGTGTCTTACAGAGTGTAGTGCTCAGAATGCAGCTCTGTGCTTTGGTTCCCAACTGCTTCTGACATTCATGCCTTCCTTCATGCTTCGTGCTGTTGTAGACACTCAGCAAACTCTTAGGAAAGCTATGGTTTCAGAGGAATTATTAATTGGGTCGAGCTTCACATTTAAAAGAGGTGTTTTGTTTGAGTGTCAAACCTGTGAGAAATCAACTACTGTGGGGCTCACAACTGGTGAGGCATGGAACAGCGCACGTGGCAAGGAACTGCAGCAGATTCTTCTTTGGCTTCCCAAATGTAGCCAGGTACAGTGATGACCTGACACACCCGTGAACAACACGAAACTCCAAAAGAGGAGCACAGYTAGAACACAGGCCACTCTCAGATTATACAGGGCCTTCTATAATGGAGATGGAATGTAATATTACTATTACAGTCTAAAGTTATTGGTGCACTTCTGAGTAGCCTAATTCTGCATGCTATAATAGTGCTCATTTAATTACAAGATTAAATTGCAAARCCATTTTTAAAGATTATCACAAAGATTCACCATCTTTACTTTTCTGTGCAAGGCAATACTCCAGCTTGATTATAATAAGAATCTGCCATAATTTGCATTGTCATAGCAACTTCATCAAAGTATTTTATGGTCAATAACTAACTTACTCTTGTAACACCTCTAGGAAGAAAATAAACATATTTCTAAGAAACTGGGAGGTAGAAAGGCGTAAGTCAAAGTGACACTTCTAGTGACATAGAGAGGGCTGGCATGTGTTTCTCRTCTTATTCAATATAGGCAGTTATCAGAGATATGGACAGTGACCTGATTACAGCAGGTGGAGGAGACACAGCCAAGAGTGTGGGAAAAGCAYGAAATAGCCACAACACACAATAGAGGATTTTTTTTTTTTTTGAAGTGATCCTCCTTTCCACTTCTCTAAATGCACTTGTTTACACCGCTCACCTTCCTCCGGCCCACACATAACATGGTGACTACCAAGCTCTTCTTTCTGCTTCTCTCCTAGCCACTTTGTATGAAGTTGTGTTTCTGATCCCTCAGACTTGAAGTGCTCGCCTCCTTCCTTTCAGTCCCAATGATCATTATTCCTTGCTCAATTCCTCCTGCTTCAAATACTTTACTTCTTTTTATCTAAGCACCCCCTGAGCTTGTCAGCTCCTGCTGAAATCACATATTGCTCTTACACCTGCTTTCTTCCCCTAGCTYCCCACTGTCTTCACATCTCAAACACACAGTTTCACAGTTCAAACCTTTTGTCTGTAAGGACAACATGCTCAAGTTCATGCTGAATCAGACCTCTCTCTTTCTGGAAATGGTTCCATCTTTGATGTGTCCTTTGTTCCTCTCACCTTTCCCCTTTAGTGCTCTGTATGAGACCAATACCCAACATTCTTCATCATATGTGAGACTGAGCTCTGCAGCTTGTTTCACCTTTTCATGCGGCTGCAGTTAGCTAGTAGTCAAATTGTGATACTGCTCCCCAAAAGGAAGAGGACTTGGTCAAAGGACAAGGCAATTGCCCAAGAGGTAGTGTAATTTGGACATGAGAAAAGTAGGGAGGAAGGGAGAAAAGTCAGTCAGTGCAATTTCAGAGGAAGGAAGTGATCTGAACTGATTTACTTTGTTCACTTGGAAGTAGGGTATTTGGGTGGGAGCTCCCGTGCTGAATGAGAAGATCTAAGTAGAGGCAAAAACAAACACGATGCCTGTGAATTCTGTTGTGTGTTATAACACCTTTCCCTCCTTGCCCTGACACGAAACTCACACATTGCAAAAGGGATTGTGCTGTACACAAAGGCCTTCAAAACTGGGCTTACTACCTGTAAAACAAATGCATGTAACAAATGCCGTTTAGAGTGTGAGACAGAAAGGAAACAGGCTGACCTACRTTTTGTTCCCACTTTCTAGTGGTTGTGTCAAACACTGACACCTCCAAAGTGAGAGGTGTCACCGGTATCTGCATCGCCCAGCAGCGAGCATCCCTAATGCACTCTTACTGCTCTTTCCTAAAACCTTTCTTTTTTAAACATCATTTCTCAGGAGTGGTTACTTTCACATTAACTCACTTGGATGCTACAGAGTAAAAACAGCCCTTGCAATGCAGCCTTATCAAAGTGCTGAGTGTACTTAGACTTCCTCAAAATTTATGGGAGACCATCTTTGACACTGGAAAAACAAGTACCCGGTGCCAACTAGTGACACCGTCTCCATCCCTTCCCCCGGTCTCATCCAGAAAACGTAGGGCCTTGCTGCCAAATCCTCTTCTCACATCACAGCAGGCTGGCAGTGCTCCTGAGACTTGGCAGGAGACAACGTTTGATAAGAATCCTTCTCTGGGCACTTTTGAGAGGGCACTGCCATTCGTTTCACTCCCCTGCCAGCTCACAAGAGCCAAGCCAGCAGGGTGAGTGCAGGAGGAACTGCATTCCTTTCAAGCGCATGTAACTCGGAGGCAACTCCTATCATTTTCTTCAGTCACCTTTGAGCTAAGTGCAAACATAACACACTTCAGCCCCACAGGAATATTTTTAAGGAAAGTTATAAGCAAATGAAAATGCAGGGTATGAATGGAACAGTCACTTCAGCCTGCTGCCAAGCTATAATTAGTACTTAAACTCACGCACTTGCATGCACATACGTGCAGCAGAGCTTAATAGAATCCCCCATTAATGTAGAGACTCATGTGCTCAGGCAGTGTGTCTGGGAAAACTTTACACCCACATGAATTTTGATGCGGAGCTGAAACAAAAATGTTGATGCTGGCAATGCCAACTATACAGAGTAAATAGCTGGGTCTGGCCCTGCCAATGCTGACATGAATGGGGCTTCTCACCCAGAAGAAAACCTATGTGTGAAAGTATTCTCAGGGCTAGGCCTGTACAGCAAAAGTAAATCCTGCTTCCCTTCCTCAAGTGAATACATCCATTTATGCCAATGGGTTGGTCTCAAGCCTTGTATGTGTAGGTTCCACTGCCTGGTCTTTGTGTGAGATCTGRATCTTGCCCACTGGAATGAGTTGGGCCATCAGGGCTTGGTTGTGTGTTTCTGGGGTCAGGGTCTGCATTACATGTGGGCAGACTTCATGCTGATTAATCAAACTGTGGCGCTGACAGAGACTAACTAAATGCCTCCCAACATTTTGGTGGTGGATAAGGTGTTTTGAATCTTGATATCAATAGAGGATTTGTTCTAGTTCACTCAGTACACACAAGTGCATATATGAAAGTGCTTAGGTTCCATTCAATGAAACGGAGAAAATGCATAAAAAACAAACTACATATTTTAAAATGCTTTATTTTTTAATGACCTGAGAAGTAAAGTATTGCTAGTAAGATGGGGGTGAATATTCTTTCTCTCTCTCATTTTGTTCCCTACTTCTACGAAGAAGGAATAAACTTTTCTGTCAGCACTTGGGCCAGTATGATGCCACACTGGGGAACATGTAAGTTTCCAGCACCATAGCAGAAGAGTAGGAGAGGGGCCATGGTAAAGCTGAAGTACCCTTGGTAGTCTCCTGGTAAATCCATATCAGTTTAAGATTGCAAGTGAATCTGCAAACAGCTGTTTATGACTTGCAGAAAGAAGATGCCTACTGTGTTGGAAGTTTTGTCATGTGAACCTTTCCACAGACAACTGGTCACAAGCCAACAATTTCGGTTTCCATAGACCACAACATCACCAGAAAATGTTAATTTTTATCTGAATCCAAAAGCAAAGAATAGTAGGGGGTCTTTATTTCATTATTTGTATGTCCACCTAGCCAACTCTTGGCCACTTTTTGTATGTAGTTTAGGTAATCTATTGAACTCTCCCATCAAGCTCTGTCTTTTTACACAGTATCCCTTTTCATTGGAAAGCCAGACATTTTGGCAGTGTTCACTTCTGAAGGAATAATGATCCAAAAAAAAGGATTATAGGCTCTCAAATTGCACTGGGATATTCTTAAGTAAACCACTATCTCTGYGTGTGTTGATACTCACATTATCCTGGTCCTCTTCATTGCTAAAAACTTGGTCCATCACAGCAGCAATTGAAACCTAGGAGTAAGCACAATAGCAGGACACTGATGAACATTCAGTGCACCTGTATTTTTTAGCTCTCACAACCCAAAAAATAACAGAAGCAAAAGGCAAAAATGAATATCAGACGCATTGAACTTCAGCTTACCCAACCCAGTTGCAGGAAATGGGAGAAGATAAGTATTTTGTACAGCAGCTTATTGACCTRAAAGATCAGATGCTTAAAAGAACATTTAACTAAGAGCAGCTGTAAAGAAAACAGAGCAGCACAGGCAGGTAAAACCACAAACCAAATACTTTGCAAGGCCATATTTCATCACATACAGGATACTTTCAGATGTGAGATTCTGTTCCTATTGAATCCGTGGCAAAATGCCCACCTACTACAAACAGAATAGGTTTTGTCCCTGTAAGCTGAGAGTATGGTCAGCAAGACCAATGCAGTATAGCAAGAAAATGTGTAGGTGAGGAGCAGGCACTGCCAATTCAGTGCTTTGCTCATCCTAATGTTTCTGTTTTCAAATTAACATTTTATTCTTGCTACTTTATAAAATCTACTTTTTTTAGGTCCACACATTTTAAAGTCTGATGGCTTGAGTGCTAAATGCTAATAAACTGTACTTTCTATTTTTTTTTAAATGGCTTAGAGTGTTTGGAAACATTATAAACATTCTTTTCAAAATAGTTTTTTTATTGTCTCATGGTAAGTTCTGCTCAGTAAAGTCATTAAAAACTTGTTATTCTCTTTCTTTTCCATCTCTTCTGTTTCAGTTTGTTCTGAGATCTGTCTAAATTTACAGTTTTAAACCTTGATTCTGAATTGGGATCTGACACATCTTTGTAATGGTGTGGCATCTTAGCATTATGGTATGTGTCCAAGTGTGGGTTTGCATGCATGTGAAAATGAATATCRTAAAAGCACTACCGAACATTTTGCACAATTAACTAATTTTGCATCAAAAGAAGTAAATTTGCCAGCTGTGTATAAGTAGTATTTTAAAATCAGATAAAAATAGGACCGCTCTATTCTTTAATTAGCATAACTCAAAGTTAGCCAAATYGTCCTCGGACACAGCAGAAGACGTACAGTTTGTTCTGATTTTGTGGGGAATGAAAAATGTAATACTTGGCGCATGCATTAACTACGGTAACCAAAAATGCTATTAAAACATAGTCAACTAAGTGAAATATGTTGGTTTACCAAAGATTAGTCCACATATTTTAACAGAACAGAGGAACACAGTTTTTGAATTGTGGACTATTGAAAAAAAAAAGTAAGGAATTTGATTATCAATGACATTAGATTGAAAATTTTGAGAGAAACCGCTCATTTTAATATCAATAAACTCATTTTGCCCAGTCCTGACATTCTTTCTGACACAGACTAACACCATCCTCTACAAATAGGACTGTTGAGCTGGGAAGTCTTTCATTTGCAATTTGAAATTGCAAAACATTTCAACTCGAGTGAACATTTTCAAATGTTAAGATGTTAAAAGCCACCTTCTATTAGGTTCTGTGTGTCCAGTTGTATCAGATCAGTCTAATAGGGTTAGAGAGGAAACTTGGGGAAAATGCTGTTTATTTAACAGCAACAAATGCCAACTGAGTAAACAACATATGAATGCTGATTTCCTCTAGAACAGACATTGTTCCTGTCCATGTATGAGAAGACTTGCTAAGCAGATACTTTCTTCTGCAAATCGAAGGACAGAGTTTTCAGAGTTACTGAGCGTTTGCAACTGCTGTCATTCTCAAAATCATATCCTTAAGCAAAGATACTCCCAAAAGCCATGGAAATCTTATGAAAGACTCTTCTGAAAATCCAATATTAAAGTCTCTCATGAAATTATATATAGGCTTCAAGCCAATTCAAGCCAACAGAGAGGGAAAACTGATTCTTTGCAAAGCATTAATGTCCAAATCCTGGGAAATTCCYCTTTAGTGAGGACCTCCCTGCAACTCTCCATGCAAAGAGTTACTGATTTAGTTGCAATTTGAATTTCTGTCAATGAGGTTTTGAAGGACATGCAAAACATTAGGACATGAGGCAGTTTCTCTCAGTATTCACTTTACCGTAGAGAGCCCAACTCAGTTTAGCAGTGGCTAAACTTCTTCAGGAACCCCAAATCACTCACTGATGGAGAAAGCAGAAAGCTCTGCCCAGGCATGTTCTTTTGGGGCAAACATAGCACTGAACCTTTTTGCAGGCAGTCTCTGTAAGAGAGGAAYGGAAATGGAAAGCAAACAGCTCACTAAATTTCCTTAGGAAAGGTGTTTCCATTCTGAAGTGCCCACTTAAGTTGTATGATGAAGTCTTGCCCAGGCAAGATTTCCATGTGCCCTCAGTGGACTGTATTTTTTAGAGTGTCAGGCCCATACTTTCAGTAATAGGCAAAAAAAGAAAGAAGAATATCTCATTTCCAAAGGTGTGCATTCTACAAAAGTGTGGTATGCTAACAGCCAGCTAGGGAATTTATTATTTACTGGGCTTTCCTAATTTTAGAAATGAATGCCATTCTTTTCAAGAGCTCCCTTATGTGCATTGCCTCATTCAGAAAGGTGACATTTCATGGCTTTAGAGGAAACAGTTACCTGAAGAGCTTTTCCAAATTGCCTCACTGAATATGTCTTTTAGAGTTTCTGGAACATGGATCATTTCATTTCCTGGAAAGAACAGCTTGCCGCTTCATAGGATTACCTTCCCCCTGACAAATGGTCTATTTGTCAGAAATATTCTCCTGTAGAGAGTGCGATAGAGCATGAGCTCTTAGGAGAGTGGTCTTTGACCCTCCATGGAGTCACAGCAGTTTTGAGTGAGATTGTGATCATGGCAGAAATTGGATCATTTAAGTAGTCAAGCTGAAGGAGAGCTCGTAATCAGCAAGAGTTGCTTAAAAACCAAGCGGACCACATGGTGTCCACCCTCGAGAGGGTCCAGAGAAGAGCAAACAAGATGATTAAGGGAATGGAACATATCTCATAYGAGGAGAGGCTGAGTGAGCTGGGCCTGTTTTCTCTGGAGAAGAGAAGGCTCAGAGGGGATATGATTAATGTGTATAAGTTCAGGAAGGGAGAATGCAGGGAGGAATGGGACAGGCTGTTTTCACTGGTGGCCAGCGATAGGACGAGGGGTAATGACCACAAGCTGGAGCACAGGAAGTTCCATCTCCAGGTGAGGAGGAACTTCTTTACTGTGAGGGTGACAGAGCAGTGGAACAGGCTGCCCAGGGAGGTTGTGGAGTCTCCTACTCTGGAGGTCTTCAAAACCCACCTGGATGCCACCCTGTGCCACATGCTSTAGGTGTGCCTGCTTGAGCAGGAAGGTTGGACTAGATGATCTCTAGAGGTCCCTTCCAACCTTGAATATTCTGTGATTCTGTGATTCTGTGTTCTTGCACCAGCTTMTTTAAGGCTTTCATGATTGCACACATTGCACTGTCTTGGAGTTGCACCTGATAGTTGCAGTGAGTGATGACTATGAAAGATCATTTCACAGTCAAGCATCAGAAGGGCAGAGGAAACAAATACAAGGCCATCAGAATTTCCTTTTCCTCAACTTAAAGCAAATTATTAATTTTTCAGCACATCCTTGTGCTGTGACCCCCACAGGTGGATGGTGTTTGTTAGGCACCTCAAAGGTCCTCAAACGTCTTTCTACCCCAACCCTATTTCCCGTTGGTGTGAGGAGTTGGGAAGATTGTTCCATAAACAGACTTTGTACCACTTCTGCGTTAGACCTATTCGGCAAAAGTGGAATGCAGCCAGGTTCTTTGGCAGGCAAAGGGATGTGTGGGAGCGTTTCTCCCCYTAGGGACTTGCTAAACCTCTCATGGGTAGATGGGAGCATAGCTAGAAACACAGACCTGATTCCGAGGCTATGCAAAAACCTCTGGCCAGCCCTCTCTCTTAAAAAGACACAACAGAGGAGCGTGAACATATGTTTGGCCAGTAAAAGGATCGTTACATAAATGTTAATTATTGAAGAGTATTTCTCATGAGTGCGGGGCTTTTGACACAGCCTTGATCCCCTATAGGGTGGAGGTCTCAGCAGTCCCATGCTGTGCCTTAGAACTGCATTGACACATCTCCGAGCCCTAAGAAGCTGCAAGGGCATTTGCTGGAGCACAGGGACAGAAGAAGCTTTGATGATTGAAACCAGAGCTTGCGGAGTATCATGCTGGAGCAACCCTCTGTTTAATTAAAAAGTTTCATCAGTCAGAACATGTGACTATCTAGTTACATTCCCTGAGTGTCCCACACATGAGGAAAAATGCAAGAAGTATTTCTCTTGAGCCTCCCAAGCACTCTCCTGCTCCCCATAACCTAGCTTAAACCAGCCATAAAAATCAATCATCTCATCTGCTCACTCAGCTGTTATCTTCTCACCAGGTTTAAATGCCTTCCTGTGTCCTCCTCTCACCTCCTGCCTCTTACTGGAGCTGTTCATCTTTCCTTGCAAGACCTTCTACAATGCAAACTACACCTATGCCGCRCACTATATCAACCTACTAAGCAGGCAGGTATAGTAAAGAGATGGATTGCCGATTAGTGCTTACTGCAACATGGCTAGTTTTCTTTGTATGATGTAACCCAACCCTTAGGTCTTATCTCTTTCCTTGCTGCCACTTCTTCCATCTTGCCCTGCTTTCCCCCTTCCTCCTTTACTATCCCTTCCAAAGCTTAAGCCCCTAGCCCTCATCTACACTCTGCTCCTCCTGACACAAACTTCTTTAATTAGGATGCTTTGAAAGCTGCTGTTACCTTAACCAACAGCACGTGAAATAGCTAATAAGAAAGAACAAAACCAAAGCCATCCATGAGGCTAAATAGTCCGTTTCTGTCACCTAATTGTCAAACCCTTTCCATCCTTCTTCCTCCTTCCTGTGCAGTCTTGTCAGCCCCATGATATGACACCCACATTCAGAAAGCCACTCATGCTGAGAGCTCTTTGCACTTTGATCAGCCTCTGACTAGGTCCAGGTGTACGTGATAACGTATCATCCACTCCAAAGCTCTAGTAATAAATCAGATCTGGAAAAAATAATCACCCTACGGGCTAAGGCATCATTACATTTTTGCTCTTATGTGTGTGAGATTCTTCTGGTTTCCCTCAGCTTTTTGAGCTGTTGAGATCTGTCTTTCATGCTTTCTTCTACAAGTAGGAGGGATATGCACTAAACTGGCCTTTCCCAATGAAAGCTGTGATTCCCACGTGGGAATCCAGGCACCCACAAGAAAATCACAAGGACCAGGCCAGCCTTGAGCTTTATTTGCAGTGAGTCACCCCTTTAAGTGAAGGGGAGTGTGAATCACCATGTCTAAAGTAAAGACTGCCCTTGCATCTTGACAGGGCGGAAGGCACCAGAAATTTAGTTTAATAAGGAGCCTATCGGCATTGCTGGTGGTTTGAGCAGCCACTGTGACCTTCCTGCCTTCTTCACCCTGTGGCTGCTCCTTCCTCGTCCCGGTGCCTTTGTGCTCACAACATTTGTGCTGCTGCAGGAGGGATCTAACCAGAGAACCAACCTGTCTGAAAAACAACAGTATCCCATTTTTTAAAGCATTGCTCTTTCAGTCAGATCAGCTTTCCCTGATACAGTTTGTCACGTGGCTTCAAAGAGTGCCAAAAGTACAAGCGATGATGTGAGGGTAGGAATGTGCAGGCGGCAGTGGGAGTTTGGGGATTTGAGAACTGTGCCGGCCATCGTCAGCACCCAGAGACTGAATGTTGAGAATTGTCCCTGCTTTGGGATGGAAACCTCTGTCTTCCTTGCCTGTTAATCTCCTATTACATATGATACTCTATAAATAATGTCTTCTAAAACTATTATGAGGGTAGTTTGAGAGAGACAAATGCGGTCACTGAATTTCTGCTGTAATTTATCTACCAGGCTTTCTCCTCTCACAGTCCCCTGCAGCTGATCATTCCGTTTATGTATTTAGCAAATGGAAAACAGAACACTGCACTGCTTTTCTTTTTTTCCCCTTTCTTAAAAAAAAAAAAAAAAAAAAAGTGGCAATTCATCCCTTCAATAGCACTTCTGCTCAGGAAGCAAGATGCAGATTTTCATTTCAGTCTTTAAAGAGTTTCAAATACTGAGACAGGGTTAAATTATTTTTTTTAAGCAGGCTTTTAATGGAAGAAATAGTATATATAATGCATATGTCAGAATTTCTGTTGGTATCTAAATGGCTGAATGAGAGTTCTGTACATGCATGGGTATAATTTGCAGTCACAAGGCAGATCTCAACTTTGATTTTGCTAAGCTATCAGTATTGAAAACTGCATTTTTAAGCCAGCTAATGTATGCTACATTCATGAAGAATCTGAAGTATATTTATTAAAAAAAAAAAAAAAAATCTGTTCCTGATTGAGGAAAGTAAGGTTTGTCAATAATATTGATCCTGAAATAAAGAAGCTGATAAAGACGCTTACCTATGGCAGAGGACTGGCCTTTCTGAAAAAAAAAAAAAAAGAAATTATGAATGCAGTGAGTTGTTACCTAAAAAGCATGCTGCAAATTATGCGTTCTTAGACCACAACTTTTAGGCGTGTTACGTTTTTTCTAGTGATGGAATAGCAGAGTCCAAAAGGGAGTCAAAGCCTCAGCTGCATTTAATATTGACCCATGAGCTTTGTCACAGGCAAATATGATTTCCTGATACCTATGACATCCTGAAAAGAAGGGTGACTGAGCGACCTATAAATCTCAAAGTCCACAGTAAGAGGCTTAACGGAGTGAAGGAGAGTTATGGCAACATAGCATTTGCATGGTCAAAGTGCTACAGTCATAATACCTTCCACAATACCCTTGTAAACTTAGGGAGTAAAGGTTATTATCTCCATACTGAAGCTTGCCAAAGGTAACATTTCCTGGAAATTATTTTAAGTAACATTAAACTCTTCAGTTCTTCTCTAGAAGCTAATAATAAGGGACAAGCCAAGCCTATAGTAGAAATAAAGATAAATCCTGAGACTTCCTGGCTTTCAAGTTCACACCACCTCACAAGCATCAAAGTCTCCTGTACAAGACATACCTGGGAGCTATGTTAAAAGCAGGGCTTTTGTCTTATGCAGAGAGAAATAGTTGCCTGGAATTTGTTTCCTGTAAGTTGTTCTCCAATTGGCTTCTCACTGAGCAGAAGTAATTCTTGTTTCTACTTCAGATGATAAGCCACRAGTTAAAACAAGCAGGTTTCTTTTGAATACCAACTAGCTACTATTATACAATTTGTTATCAGATCTAAGGAAACCTGACCTTAACCCTAGGATACTACATCATACAGCTGTGTCTTTCACATGCAATGGAGGAAGAAGGAGGAGGAGAATCCATATCCTGCTTTGCAATCCAAACATGACTGCAGGTATTTAAAAGCATAATTATGGAACACAGTCAGCTCTTTCACTTTCAGACTAATTGGGTGTCTCACCTCCTCAGCCCATTTCTGGGTGCTGTAAACATTACTTGTCACAGAGCAGGAAAGAAAGCAATTAAGCCACAACATTGCTACCTAGTGACTCAACAGTGTGAGGACAGATAGAAGTCATGCCTGCTTCTGAAGTCACCTGTGCAGCAAGTCAGTAGGAAGCTATGTAGCCTTTGTCTCCTAGCAGTAGGTGATTGCATAGAGGTGGTCTCATAAGTGATGGGTCTATGTTGTCACAAGTGTTCTTCCACCAATCTGCCCATTTTTTGTGTGTTCAGGGAAGTAGAGAGACCGGAACCCAGATTTACCATTTTTACCATGTTCTTTCCCAAGAACTTTTTGACAATATATGCTTCTGAAAGCTATTAGCTCTTGTGTTGAGATCTTGTAATTCTTTGTATTTTGCATAAAGCCCCAGCTTCTGGAATTGAGTGATTCTCTAAGAAAMTCGTAGAATCATAGAATCCTTAAGGTTGGAAGGGTTTTCTAGAGACCACCTAGCCCACCCCTCTGCATACASAGGGTCATCTAGAGCATGTAGCACAGGGCTGTGTTCAAGCAGGTTTGGCAGATCTCCAGAGAAGGAGACTCCACAACCTCTCTTGGCAACCTGTTCCAGGGCTCTGTCACCCTCACTGGCAAGAATCTTTCCCTTAAGGTCCTGTGGAATTTTTGGTGCTTCACTTTGTGGACACACCTATTGGTGGCTACCACTGAAAAGAGGCTGGACGCACCCTCCTCACTYCTTCTTTAAGGTATTTATAGACACTGATTAGATCTGAATTCCCAAATTCATCTTCTGATTATTTTTGTAAAGTTTCTAGTGTTTAGATCTGCAAAGAAATATCTTGTGAATTAAGGATTCAGGTGTAATAATAATTGGAGTTTGAAGCATGTTATTGTCTGGGCCTCTCACAGTGCTTCTCTTGATGTGTTTTGCGCAGTCTCAAAAGCTTGCAGCTAGTCACACTTTGTAYTGTGTAACAGAATAGTATAACAGGTTCCCCAATACCTGTTAGGCCTCAGGAGTCATCTCAGGCAGGCACTGTTTGCCTCTCCACAACTATTTATTTTTGTTGAGAAAAAAGGAAAAGCTTTAGGCCCATGTAGATTGCACTTCCCACAGCTGATGCCTTTCCCCCACTCTCCTCAATKCACTATTTTCAGCAGTGTTAAGAGTGATTTCAGAACACACCACTACTATTTTTAAAATGGCTCTTACTGTAAGACTTCAGCTCAGCATTGCTTTGGCTCTCAGTGCAATCTTTTTTTCATATGCTGCTCACACTTTTCATTATACCATCCTAAGCAATTACAAAACACTTTACAAACATTAACTAATTAATCTCTCACAACGCCCCTCAGAGGTATGCAAATCCATATTATTATTCTTTCTTCACAGATGGGAAACTCAAGACATAGAGATTAAAGGCAATCTTCTCTCCTTTGTTTCCACTTCTGGAAAAGAAGCAGATTAATTTGATTCCATCTAAAGGTGGAAGAGGAACGTCAGGAGGGGAAGGTTTGGGGCAGATTTACCATTCCTTGCAGCCTATGAAGAGCAGCTGTGCTGCAGTCTTTGGAGGTCAGAGGATCTTTGTGGAGATGATAAAAGGAGGTAAGGGAGAGTTTTGTGACAATGTGAATTTTCCTCCAGTCTGAGTGAGTAACGTTGCTACTTCAAGGTTGCAGCTGTTCACTGAAGAGGCAGGAGTTGAGCAGTCAGTGACACAGAGAGATAAAGAATCTATATTTACAGAAGCAGTAGCAGCAGCAGAAGACAGGGCATCTTGCAGGGTTCACTCAATTTAGATGGAATTTATTTATCRTAGGAGACGAGAAGCTTCTGGTAAAGAAGCAAGAACAGCAGGATTGCGGAAGGGCTGCTGTGACACCAGTCACAGACACCAGTGTGTCCTCCTTGCTGTTGCTGCAGCTGAAGTGTCCTGGCTCATGAAGGCATTTCTGGAGAGAAGGGCCAATCCATTAGGAAAGGGAAAATTGCACTGATTAAATCAAGAAGAATTTGGATTGCATTTGCAAAGACTATAGCTCTAAGCAAACAAAATATGTAATCTAAGTACAGGAAACAAAAACAGGGTCTCTAGCTTAATACAAGAATGCATCCTAGTGAGTGACTGTCATAGTGATGGATAGCTTTCTTCCTCCCACCCCTAGGACAAGGCATTTCATGTGGTATCTAAATGGGCTTCCATGAGAGAATTACGAATCCTATTTTGGATCAAGCGCCTCCTATACTTAAAATTGGCTGATTAGGTTTCCAAAACAGCTGGCACCTCAAAAAAAGGAGTTCTTGTAGTTAAATTTATGTCCCAAACCACTGTTCTTCCACCCAGCTGCCTGTCTCAGTAGTGACTGCAGTTTCCAGAAAATGAAGGAGATGCCTCTATCCATCATTTGCTTAAGACTCAATTCACCTATCACTGTCATTCCAAAGGAGCAGAGAGAGAAATATGTGGTTACTCTGGACTCGTATACATTCTATAATTTTGTTTGGAGTTTAGGGAACAAGGTGATAAATGTCTTCAAAATGTCCTGGATAAGATGGATAGGTGTTCTCTCCTTAACCTACCATTTTTCTTAAACTCCCTGTCTCTTTGTTGTCTGTTCCTGTTTTTTGTATTCATTTTGAACTTGAAGGCTAATGCTTGCTGGGGTGTAGAGCGCTGACAACCCGGTGGCCAACTGGCCTTTCAGCACTACCCGTTCTTTAATGGTAACTGTATGGAGGTCTGTTGAAAACACAGAACATAGAGGATCCATCTGTCATTCCTTTCTCTCTGTGTCTCCACTTCTTGTGTCCAGGAGAGTCATCTAGCCCAAATGCTGAGTACTGAGTGAGAGATTTCTGGTTACTGAGGGGCAGATTTTTTCTCTTAGTGTTTTCACACTCACTAAGGACCTCAGTTCTTGGCTTAGCACAAGGCACAGGTCCTCAGAATCTCACACACTCAGTGTGAGAGTTGTCCCCCTCCTTACTCCCTGACAGCCAGACATGTATTTGCATTTGCAGTGTGGCATTGCTCTCCATCTCCCTAAGCAACGTGAGCGGTTGGTGAATCTCTTAGCCTGCTGAGAGTGGACAGTGGTGGACAAGCTGCAAGGCAAGCTCTCCAGTGTGGTCAGAGGTGTTCTTCTGCCAGCACTGACTTGGCACAGTCAGATACACTGAAGAACAGGGTACCTGAGAACCTCTCAGGTTTTCAGCTCGGTCCCAAGGGGTGTAACCATTCCTCACATGTAAGTAAAGATATTGAAAACAGCTTTGTCACTGTAGCTGAAATATTTGCAATGTTTGATTGAGAGCCCATGGACAAAGGATTAACATAATGTGTGATCAGAAGAGCACTTCCCAGCATGACATGGTGGTGACATGGAGCAATTCAAGATGTTTCTTTACCTCTGCATTTCTAGCACACATACATACCAATTTGCTGGACATCATTTTCTCTTTCAGTTTTCCCAGAATATCTTCTCGAGGCTGCATATTTTTTTCTTCACCTTTTTATTTACATTTGTCCCATCTAAGATCATGTTAGATTGTGAGACCTCCTCACCTACCTCCTTCTGCCTCTGGCCAAGATAGTCYTTTGCACTAGCAGGATGAGGAAACATGCCTGGGGAGTTCCCAGAGACTGAGGTCTCTTTCTACTCCCTCCTACTGTCATTCTGCAAAGAATAGCACTGCTGCTTCAGTGGCTTATGAGTAATGGGTATGTTGGGGGTCCTTTGCTCTTTGTCTCCCTTCAGTTTCTTATTTTTAATTCTTTGTCTGTTCCCCTCTCTCTCTCTCTCTTTTTTTTTTTTTTTTTTTTTTTCATCCATTGTTCCCTGCAGTGGTTTGGTTTCTCCTTTCTACTCCTTCTCTCTTTAGCCACCCTCCATTTCTCAGGGAAGCCTTTGAAACTATTTCATGGATAGACTAATCCCTGTCCCTGAAACACCAAAACAAAAGGCACCATGTTCAAACTGTTGCCTGAAGAACCATTTTTTTTGTGTGTGTGTGTGCTTTTTCCATCCTTGGCTTCTCCCAGCTTCATTTCATACTTTTGCTTTGATAAGGACAGTGAAGAGAGGTCTTGGAGCCTGTCTGTTTTTCCATGTCTAGTAGGAACTGCAGGAAGGCCATTGAGGAGCAACTCTCTGTTGAGAGCATAGTGACCTGAAGGTTTTGTAGGGTACAGGAAAGGAGATAAAGACAAGGCTCAAGTAAAAGCACCCATGCAGATGAGAAAAAGGCAAGTTACTTTCTGATTAGTTAATAATATTACATGTGTATGCAGCATTCTATGTGAACTAGCTACATATTTGTAGTGGGCCACCTTTTTGTCATTTAAACAGCTGTTTAAACAGGAGTCTCCAGCTTAGAGGCACTTAATTCTACCTGATAACACATTTTATATTCACTTTCAATTGCTGTTACAGACCTATCATTTATACAGTGAATGTTAATGACTGCTGAGGTGTCCAGGATGAGCCCTATAACCCACATGCTGCTATTGATCTTGTTAACAAGATATTGGCAAGTGGATTATCTTGAGACCTCCAAGATGCAGCTTTTAACAGATGCTGATACTCAGCTACCAAAAAAAACATAGGTACGGGAAAGGCAGATCATGTTCTGCTAATGGTGTATTGGGGTCTAACCAAGTACAAAAGAAGCTAAACAAAAGCCACAGCCAGGCCTTTGAAAGTAAAACTCTGTGAAATACTTGCTTCTGTGAAAAATACTCCAACTGCTTTCTGTGTCAGTCTCCCTGCAAAAATCATTTGCTTTCTGGCCTTTTTTTTCAACTTTTGACACAAAATGTGCAATCTGGATGGCTGCCAAAATGGCGAGGTAGCTTTTCTTAGGTCACTTGAAAGAGGAGATCTAAGTGCTATTGGTGAGATTTTGTCACACAGTGAAAAGACTATAAGATTCTTCTGTTTCCTTAATGGTAGAGTCTCTTGCAATACCATTAGTAAACTGTGTTTTCATTGCTTTTCTCCAAAAGGCTGCAGTATGAGCCAGCCAGAAAAAAAGCCAAGCTGGTTATCTCATATAGCTTTCAACATCATGAAAGAGCCAGTTCCTTTCTAGCCAAGATTTTCCAAAGATACAGATGATTGAGTGCACTAACATCCTTAATATCTGGATGTCCTCCCTGAAGTACCTCAGGAAGCCTGATTTTGGAAATCCTGTGAAATGGGGCCCTTTTCAGTTGTCATGATGTAAACTGGAAGCACCAAAAATCACAGAGGCTTTTGAAAATACTGGCAAAGTTAATCTGTACATTTATAGTCACTATAAAAGCTTTTTAAAAGCTCTACAAACTTGTTTGCAGTATTGGAATCCACTTGCATTAATCCTGCGTTCCTCCTCATCACTGGCCTATTTAGATGTGGATTTAAATAAGTATGTAAGATCTTGTTTACCATAAACATGAGAGTATTTTAGTAGAATTATCAGTAGTAGCTTTAGAGTATTTTCTATGGTTCTTCCCTCTCCCATTAGCTCCCTAACTCCTCAATAAAACACGAGAGAATAAGATTATTTTTGTTGCCAGTTTGAGCAGGAAACATTTACTGCTGATGCATAGTAAGTATTTCCTATAAGCAAATTTGCTTATTTGCTGCCTCTATCTTCTAGCTAAGGGAAGAGGTCATTTATTTTGTTTAAAGATTGCCCTGAGAACTATTCAAATTAACAAGATGCTAAGTCCTTTACCGAGGAGGGTCTTTAATTTCCTTGTCTGGTACATCTGGAAAATCCACATGTATTTATTCCATGCATAGACTGTGCTGGGATAGATACATATCTTTGCTATATGTAATATATTAATTTCTCAGCATGTMTCATCATATTTGGTCAGTCAAGAAAGTTAATGAAAAGTTTAAAGTGATATTTTGCATATCTTATTTTTTTTTTTCACTCTACAGGATGAACAACAAAGCCAAGAATGTTTATGTAGAGCATCCAATCATTTTGCTGATCCTATATATTGTATCTTTGTAGAGGCTATTAATGACATATTGCATYATTTGGACAAGAGTATGCCCTTCATTATATAGCATTTAAACCGTAGCCTTGATATTTGCTTCTAAGGTTGTACTGCTGGAGTAACCAACAGCAGAGCTGATGTCTGAGCTGCTTTCATTTATGCTAGAGGCCAAATTGGCAGTCATTGCTCTTAGGATCAAAGGTCCTAGAGGTGGCACCTGGCTGCTACTTGTGTCACCCCTTGCTCCAGAAATCAATGGAGCTCAAAGTGTCTGAGCATGTTGTATGTAACATCCGCTTGTCACAGGAGACAGAGGTAGAAAACATTTCTCCCTAGCTTTCCTGCTGCAGCACCTCCGGGCCAATGCATTATATGACGGTGATTTTGTCTCCATGTATTTCATTGCAAAATTCCATGAGCAGTGGAATTTCTAGAATTTCATTAAAAGAATTCAATCCCAGATGTGGACTGTTCTTGCTTGAGATGTCAGAAGTGAAAACAGCTTTTTGTAGCTTCACATGCTGCAGCAAGAGAAGTAGTAAAAAAATAGAAAAATAATAATAAAAAAGGAGCTATTTGAACACCATGGTGCTACCCCTAAGTGGAACAGTGGATATGTTCACAAGGACTTCTGCAAATAAACAAATAAAAATGTCACCACTTTCACACAGCTAAACTTGAAAGGGACTTGCCAAGATCAAATAGCAGCTGTACCCACTGGAGCTGGAACTGAAACAATCTGATCCACTTCACTTGCTACTTAACAAACAAGAAGCTGCTCTGATAAAAGTGCTCTTAAGCCTTTCTAGCTCTGTGGTAGGCAAGAGAGAGCTCCCCAGTAGCTCTATAGGAGCAGACTTTATTAGGGGAGCACGCAGAGGGTTTGACTTTCCCTAAGCRGTGGGTTTGGCATCTGCTGAAGAGCTCAGAGAGCTCAGACATGAGGAAAGCGCCTGGCTCTGTGTGCCAAACACACAGGCTGACAAAACCTTGGGAGGCAGGATTTCAATTTGATTTTCTTCCTGCATTTAGGGACAGATAGCTCTTATCTTCCCTGAATTTGTCCTTTACACGGATGAGAATGAAATGGGGCTAGTCTCTGTCCTCATTTCCACTATCGTAAAGCTGAAATAATTCTTAGGGCTTTAGGGATGCCTTTCAGTGGGGAAGCACTTTCCAGCATTTAACTGTTTAGTGCCTCAAGCATCATTTCTGATATCAACAGCAAGCTGTTGGCCAACAATCCAAGTTGTTAGGTAAGCACCTAACAAAAATCTTAGTTAGATAAACAGACAAGTTTCAGGGGAATCTGAAATCCACTGATCTTCTTGCAGTGGTGCAGTGTGGCGAGGTGAACTGCCCTGGTTTTAATAATATGTGTTCATTCCCTTTTATACGAACCAGGCCTCTGACACTGAGATCATTTTACTTGTGTTGAGGCATCAGGGTTTGTTTGATTGTTGTTTATCTTCTAAAAATCTGGAAGTCAGTCTTCTCCCTCCTTAGCTTTGCTAAAGAATTTTTTTCAGAGGTAAATATAAGGCATGGGATCTTGAATAGATATGGTTTCTTTCAAAGTGTGTCATAAATTGGAGAAGATGGATAGGAATCACAAAAGTAAATTACATTTCTAAGCTTTAAACAGTGGATAAAATATTTTGACTTGTTAAGGCTCATTTTTTTATTTCTTGTATATGGCCTTTGCAAGTTCTCTGATCTCTTTTCCAGAATACTGTAAAAGAGAAAAACAGATGAATAAAACCACTTTTTAGGTCTTCTGTATTCATCATAAACAAAGAGTAACATAAGCCTTAAAAGCATTCAGGTGATCAGCTGAGAAACGTGTTGCTTAAGGACTAAAACTCTGTAAGGCAAGTTTGAACACTCTGGTCACTCATAACTGCAAATAATTCAGCAGAGCTACTCATAATATTCAGTGTTTTTTTGCCATTATAACGGTGTATGCACAACAAGTCAGTGTGTACCTTAGCAAAACTGGATGAGAGGAATCTACCAACTTAAAAGGAAGATTTTGTTACACACAACAGGGAAAAACYTGTTCAAGTGAACGGTTTCATTTGTATGTCACAGCAAATGAGATTCCTTCAAAATCTCCTCAAGGGAGTGTGGCGTTAATGAGCCTTTCATCAGAGGCTTCAGACTGGGCTCTGCTTCAAACTACTTCAGAAGGAAAGGACAAACATCCTMCTTCAACTGAACCGGATGTTTTCTGAAGGTGGAACAAGGTATCCACTGTAACTCAAMAGGAGGAAGGATCACATAACACCAGGCAAAAATGCCGAGTTACCAGTTTTCACAGCCTTTATTATTGCTTTTTTAAACCAGGAAGCTTTTCCACATCCATGTTAGAGCTATGAAGATCTCTGGGTTTCCTCTGCTTTGCATCTACTGCCATTTGCATCCCAAACTCTCAAACACAGTCATCATGTGCTTAACAGAGAGAGTGGCTGCTAGAACATTTGTCTCTCATAATAGTCCTGTGGCAAGTACAGAAGTGGTGTACATGGAAACATATTTATGGGAAAATTTGGTGTATTTTTAGGTTCTCTTTTAAAGCAATTTAGTGTCTGGAAAGTAAAGGGGAAGGCAAGTTCTCTGCACACTGCCAATAACTTCTCTGTAGACTTCAGTTTTGGAACTCTGGTGTTGACCAGCTGCATCTAAACTTCTTGGGAGCTGTTAGAAATTCAGACTGGGGATGAAACACTTTTATTAGGGACCACGCAGGCAGTGGTTATTGTTATTTCCTTCCTCTAACTCAAGGTTTGTTTATGATGCAACAGAAAACAAAATTTTCCTATGGACTTTTTCCCACTTTTGATCACTCTCCAAACTGAAACAGAAATTGATATTCTTGTTGCAGAGTTCTAGAGAATGGTAGAACAAACCATAGGAAAGGGCTTTTTCCCTATCTCAAGACTGCACTTCAAGAAGGAGTCTTTGAAATAAAGTGTAATGTCCTGTCACTTTAAAATAGCTTGCATTCTTTTAGACATTTCTATCATGGCTTTGATGGCTTTGCATGTTTTGCCTATATATGAAAAAATACTTAGACAAAGATGTTGTTTTACACATTCTGGAATTTTATGGTTTTTTTTTCGCTTCATGTCCAAGAGGAGAAGGGCCCTGATCAGCTTGAAGGATTAATGAAAAAGGTTTCGGAGATTTTCAGTTCCTTGCAACTCACAATTAGCTTACAAGTTATTATGATTTCATGGCTGATCAAAAGCACATTGAGAAATGTTCATCACTTGCACTMCTGTTTTCCTAGATGAGAAGCTCACAAAACTCATAATGCCTGGTATTAGCTGTGCTTTTTGGCAGACATTTCCCAAATAGCTAATAGCCTAAAAGCTGAATGGCAAGGAGATGATCTAGCTCTTTACCTGTAGGAAATATTACAGGAAAAAAAAAAAAAAAAAGTATAAACAACAGCCATGTGAGCTTTAACAGGCCTTCCATCTCACATGTTTCAGCCTTTATCCAGAGGGGCAATCTTTCAGAGGCATAAGATAATTCCATTGATACACTGACTGAATATTGGTTTCCCTGGTCAGATGCTTGTGTGTCCTAGAACTTTGATAACAATACCCATCTGCTAGCAATGAAACAATGCATATTGCAGAAGCTGAAAAATATAATTGTATTATTAAAGTGCCTGTTCAAATCTCTGCTCTCTGTTGCAGAGGGAATGCAAGCACCAAAGTTACCACTGTGAACTATATTCCTGGACTGAACCACTTATCTCTTGACCTATGATAAATATCAGCCTGGAAATATCTTTCTATGCCTGGACCATCGGCCAGAGATACTGCTGTCCGTGTGAGTCTTCCCGTTGACTTCAGTTGATGTCAGATTAAAACAAGTGTGAACTTCACTTGGATGGGTTATCAGGTGGCCTGGTAGARTGGGGTAGAAGAATGATCCATACTAACTAAGATTATTGGTAGTCAGTTAATAATTTAAGCTTTTCTCTCTTTTTTTTTTTCCCTTTTTTTTTTCAGATGATGATGAGCACAAAGTTCCTAAACCTTCACAAGACCCAGGCTGTGGTAACAGAATGAAGCTGAAAACAAATTATAAATGATGTCTTGAACCAAATTAGTGCAGTTTCTCGAACAGCTCAAAGCATGCACTTGAAGTGCTATGGGGAACTGTGCTATTAAAAGGAGAGAATGGAGCAAGGAGCACTGATACAGAACAGACTTCTGGCTTAGGTGGTTTCAGAAGATAATCACAAACTTTCTGGAAGCCAATTTAAGTGCTATATCCTATGCCAGAGCACATTCTAATTTCTCTGTTAAGCCCTTTGCCAGGAAATAAACTCTTACATTCAAGGGGTTATTGCATTAAGCGGGAATGACTAAGTCTCAGATTCTGAGATCCAGCCCAGTGCTCAATGTTACCTCACTTAACAAGCAGACCTTAAATACCAAGGAAGGCATTCAAAAAGTGAGCTTTTAATTCACACAACTGTATTTTTAGCTGAGCCTTTTTCTTACCTCTGGATATCTTGTTTCTTATCAGAATAAGTTAAGATGGAGGAAAGCTGAGCTGCTACATAACTGAGAGGAATCAAATGGTTGAGAAACTGGTGATGCTGAGCATGAGGCAGCATTCCTTTCTCAGCACAGAGCCATGCTCAAGTGTGGTAGTAGACAGAATCTATTGAAAAACCACAAAATACCCAGTGTATTCACAGATATTTTAATGAGTTTGTTTTACTTTGGCTTCTGGAATCAGAGTTATTTGCAAATAGTTGGATGATGACCAGATCTCTTTTTTTTTTTTCAAAAGAGTGCCATTTCATTGTTCTCCTGTTTTAAAAAAATTTCCGTCATTCAATTAGGGAACTGAAACAATGTCTTGGACAAAAATGACATATTCACTGCAAAGCAAACAAAAAAACAAACACAAGCCTGGTGTTTTTTTCCATCAAAATAGCTATCTTCATACAGCTTGCTCTTCCAGAATAAATCCTAGTGGACAAAAGGCCCCACAGTTTGTGTCTCTGTAAACTCAAGATAAAATCCAGCAGAGGGGAAGGCAAAGCTGATCTTGCCCAGGTACCTTCAAGTGAAAAGAAGATTTCTTTTTCCATAGTGACAAAGCCCTAAGCAATCCGCTGCACAACATAGGTAACAGGGAAGTGGAAGTGTTTCCCAGCTAAGCTGTAGGCTGATATTTATTGATTTACTCACTAGCTTCTGACATATACCACAGGTTTTTAAAGACCACCTAAGCAAAAATTGTACATTCGTTGTGCGTTTTACCTAGAACTTCAGTTCTAGGTAACTGGGGAAGTGGGAAGAACTATGCTGCTGTAAATACCTTTTCTTGAGTGAAACGTGAGGCCTTGACCATTTTTAATCATTACGAGTGCAGCACTTTTCACAGAAGCAGGGTGTTAACCTCCGAGACGTGGCTACATTCCAACTCAGATGTTTTTCTTTCTTCCTGAATTTTCTCTGTAGTTTCAGTTGGATGACGTATTCCTCACTTCCCTTCCTTTGTGTAACCCTCGTGGTACAGAATGGGAAAGGCTGCTCTGTTTCCCACTACAGATATTGCCTGCTACTGAAGTGCAACTAAAAAGGGATGCCTGTACAAAGAGACCACATTCATACCCTTTAATGCATTGCTTAAGAAAAGCTGCATACCTAACAGGGTGACTTTGTCCACAGCTCGTTAAGCAGTCTGGTATTCACGTTGGTTAATAGTACTGCAGAAATGGGGACTGTTATTCTCCTGGGTATTGTTATTTCACTATACTTCAACTGCGAAACAATTTATTCCCTTGCCTAGAAATTAGGAGAGAAGATTACGATTAGTTAGTTAATCAAGCTGTTAAAATCCGAATTCAGAAAAATGAGACGCAATTCTATGGAATAATAGAGAAGAAAAACAGATAGACTTGTAGATGGTTTATCTTTACGATGCATAAAAGCAGCCTCAGAGGATTGAAGAGGAATCCTCTCTGGAGTCCACTCTTCTACATTAAACCTTCTGCTTATGTCTTGATTATGAAATTTTCTAAAACCTATTTCACTACAGTGTGCAAGTAACTGGTGAATTTTGCATACAAAGCAAGCATGAGTTCAAATCTCATGTTGYGTCCTGTAGAAAAAAAAGGCTCACCTTTTGTCAGCCAAGATAACGTGCCTGCCCTGGAGTGCAGCTGAGGAATTGAGGAACCCAAGTGAAGAATGAGTTAGAACCAAAATAAAGAGAACTTTTAAAGTATCAGCAGCTTTTGCAAGACTCCATCATCAGAATACTTGCGCATCTGATCACATGAACCATAGCCAATCTTATAATACTGTTCTAAGAAGTAATAACACTTGTATTTTATAGGCAGGAAACTGAGACAGGCAAACCTTTAACATATGTCTCCTAAAGACAAGCAAATGCCATGCTGGGCTAGCATCCTTCCACTGTACCACATTGTTCCTACCTAACACAGAGACAGATCTTGTCCTAAAATGAGCTTTGCTGCTATTTTAGCAGCCCTGAACTTAAAACTGAAGGATGAAGAAATATTTGGGATACTTTTCAGAGCCTAAGAAGCCATTCAGTAAAACCAGGGCAAAGTCAACCTTCATCCGGCTATTTCACAGTAAATCCACTTCATCCCAAGATCCTACCCGACTAACTTGTTATTACATTTCAAGATTTCTTTATACACTGTGAAGAGAAACATGGTCCTAATTCCCTAGGGATAATTTCTAAATCTGCTTCCAAGAAGTTCAGGGGCAACACCCCAAGATCTAAACGTTTTTGAACAACTTAGACCTGACATTTGTGGCTAGGCCCATCTCTGCTCTGAAGCTTAGAAAGCTATTCCCATTCCACTGAAGTGATTTTAATTTTAAAAGCAGCTCTCCTGGCAGGCTGCTCTCCCCTCAGTCCATTACGTAAAGTAAACTATTGACATATGCAGACCAGTTGAGGCCATTTTCTCCGTTAAATTCAAACCTTGTTTTAAAAGTGCAGTTTTAACATGTTGTTCTTTCTRAAATATTCCACAATCTGTGCTTTCACGTTTGGTTATATAACATAACATTCTTTTATAATAATAAAGCACAGTGTATTTTGGAATTGTCCACAGACTGAAGCAGTTTAGCAAATGGGACAGATCCAGATGTGAAAACGTTCTGTGGCTTGGCTAGACATGTTACTAAACCTTCAAGTCAGACGTCCAAATGACGCTCAGGATGAATTTAGACTTCCTTTCTGAAAGGGACCTTGTGTTTTTCTAGTATGCACAGGGAAAATCGGGGGTTCCTATTTCTGATGCAGTTTAACACAACTTGTCATAAACACTGAACTGAGTGTTAATTCAGTAGGATCTTAAGACTGTCCATAAGTTTCATTTGGGCTTTTACATAGTCAGCTAATGGTCTTGATACAGGAGAATACATCATTAAATAATAATGTAATATTGAACCCAATGACTTCAAGCTATAGAGGCAGAGATGACTGATGAGAACTCAGGAGAAAATTCACCTTTGGTAGTTTTTCATGTTAGGGATAATTCATATGACTTTCTCCATTTGGTATGTGAGTATTAAAACATAAGTATATGAGATGGAATAGTATATTCTAATGGAATAACTAAAATAATGTTTAGGTATATATGGCTTTTCTATTTCAATAAGTTTGCAAAGGGATGGCACTTGGACAGGACTACTGCTACCCAGCTCCTTGCTGGGTGAAAAGCGGCAGTCGGTGTGCTGGGTTTTGCTGTGTAGTGGCAGGAGATTTTGCCAGGGGACAACTCCTTCCATATCAAGGTGTATTCATGACCCTGTGGAACAGAAGACAGCTGAAGCCCAAGCTGTGGTCTGCATCTCTAAATAGACATGTAAGAATATTTCCATGGCATTGCCAAGGGTGTGAAATCATTGACATAAGCCCTGGCGCTGGGGATCTCTTCTCCAGATCCCAACCATTTTCTCTTCCTTCATGTATCGTATGTTGCCATGACAGCTTGCATGGGTCTCAACTACCTGCACATTTGATTGCTGCAGGGCACTGCTGCACCCTGGCCTTGTATTCGTGTCTGCACGAACTTACATTTAAGGCCTCACAGGTTAGATCTCACACAAGTTACATGTGTCAGTCACATATTGTCTCTGCACAAGTAGAAATGTGATTTCTGGAATTTCACTACTGTGCCACTGGGATGCTCTCAGAGACTGGTCCTCGTTGC
Source organism: Nothoprocta perdicaria (assembly GCF_003342845.1). Taxonomy (NCBI): domain Eukaryota; kingdom Metazoa; phylum Chordata; class Aves; order Tinamiformes; family Tinamidae; genus Nothoprocta; species Nothoprocta perdicaria. The sequence goes on along the minus strand of NW_020454672.1, from coordinate 49,095 downwards.
TCCAGTTTTTCACTGTATTGGATACCTGGCATAGGATATGACTAGTTCCTGGGGAAGATGGAGGACTAAGAGGATTCACTAGGATCCTGTTCTTCAGTTGGCTCATTCAGTAATTTATGCGTTCACTGACAAATATTTGCATGGGTTGGGCAGATGTGTGGGGAAGGCTGGTAACATTGTTGTATCTGCTTGTGTTGAGGGTGACAGGGCCCTGGAACAGGCTGCCCAGAAAGTTTGTGGAGTCTCCTTCTCTGGAGGTCTTCAAAACCCACCTGGCTGCCACCCTGTGCCCCRTGCTCTGGGTGTCTCTGTTGGAGCAGGGTGGTTGGACTAGATGATCYCTAGAGGTYCCTTCCAACCTCAACCATTCTTTGATTCTGTGATTCCAATCTGAATCTGGTCTGAATCAGTCAGGACCTGTCCCGCTAATTCAGCTGAGTTTCCACTGGTGTAAAACAATGGGTCTGTGTTAACAGTCTGCTGGGCTGGATTTACATCACATGGAAATCAAAACAGTCATGATGTCGTCAGCCTGCAGGAACAGAGTGGTGAGTTCATCCACAATAGTTAGTTTAAAGCTGCCTATTTCTTCTAAGCCAACTTTGATGGAAAACTCTGGGCTGCCTGCCTTTGAGTTTGCTATTTTCTGTTGTTTGTTGTTCTGCTTCCTGGTTATTATTAATGATATCCCATCATTATCCAAATACTTTCTAACCACAGGAATTGGTGCAACTAAAAGTTCCCTTTTTGTTTCTCCCTTTCCCCCAGTAACTTAAGAATTTCTGCTCGTAGAGGCCAAATATCACAAAATGTTTTCAACCTTTGCCTCCAAATAGGTATGATATAGTCATTTACACAGCTGCTGAAGATTTCAGCTTTCTTACCTCACACTGTTCTTAAAGTTATTCGCACAGTTCTTATTAACTCATTCAAAGGAGCGATCCTCATACAATTCAATTTATTTTGCTGGTGACAGTCTAATTCAAATGTTGAACTTCAGCTTTCTTTATTAAAGCTGCTATTTTAAAAACACACTTATCTTCATGTGCCCTCCATCCACAGCTGTGCGATGTCTGGGTGGGAAATGACAGACAACTTAAAATCAGATTCCAGCCCTGCTTTATTTGCAGATACAACAGACACGTGCGCAGAATGGCCACCTGTCTTAGGAGCAGTAAAGGATATGTATTTTAACGCCTGCACTCAGCTTTGCAGTCCTGAAAGCTTTCTTTGTGGAGAAACAACCCTGGACATTTCATGCACTTATATGGTATTTTGTAGCCCTGGTATTTTAGAGCCAAAGGAAATGTACATGTCCAAGAGAATTTGCTGGATACACAGACAGTATTCTTGGAACTGGGTTTAACTGAAATCATCAGGGAAATCACTTTGTTGCTTTCCTTATGCTAGTATATCCACTGTAAAATGCAGTGTGAGCCTCCATGCAGTGTAGGAACTTTTCCACTCTTTCAGAAAGCAACAATCTCATACACGATAGATCGGTGAGCATCACGAGCACACGCGCGCACACACGCACACAAACACTTTTGTTCTCTCTGTACTTTATCTTTGGGAAATCTCATGCTCAGACATATATTCATCTATCAGTTCAAGATGGGAGACTTCCTGTTGTACTCCCGCCTTGCCTCAAGAGTTGGGAATAGCAACCTAATGTGAAGCAGCCATAGCCTCAGTTAAACTAGGCACCTGAAGTGCATTCTGTAGACAGGGAAGAGAAATAGGCATTTTTGATCTTTTGATCCGACCTCATATATATTAGATGAAACAGATTACACTCTACACTYCACCAAACAGAACTCCATTGTCTGGAAAGGGAGCTTGATGGATACACTCAGGCATGGACATATGTTATAATGACATCTGAATCTTACCCCTTTTCTCTCCAGAAAAAAAAGGGAAAAAGAAATTCCTGTTAAATGTCTATCAGCGCAGTTCATTGTTCTCCTTCAGATCCATGCTCCTAGCTTGCCTTGGCCCTTATGCCTCGAAAATATTTGGCAATATGAGCAGTYTTGCTGACTAAGGCTGTTTCCTTGTTTCCTTGCCCTGCATGCAGGTCTCCCGTCCTCTTGTCTTGCACTGAGATTGTGAAGCCGTTTGCCCATGTGTACGTTGTGGTGACCTCAACTGTTCCCAAACCATGAAAGTACAACTAACAACCAGATAAACAAATCTTGAAAAATSTAAGTGTAAATGACTTTTCACGAAAGCTTTCTTGTGGAGATTTCCACTGTCCTCTTTCATAAATACCAATATTGTGCTCCTTTTGGTATGAATTCTTTAGCTGCATGGTTTTGACTCTTCCGTGCTTCAAGCTGAAAAATTTCATCTGCATTCTGAAGTTAACACACTGCTGCTGTAGGCAAAAAAAAAAAAAAAAAAAAAAAAAA
>NW_020454672.1:29554-46666 GCF_003342845.1 Nothoprocta perdicaria | reverse complement strand
TGAAAAAAAAAAAAAAAAAGAAAAAAGGCAACAGCTTTTTGAATGTGCCCAAGGGCAGCAGTAAACTCCCAGGTTGTAACAGGTTTCCACCACCTGTTGCTCACACAGGATGAATTACACTTCAAGCAGGTATGGGTGAGACAAGATTTATTGGTAACCTCTTTTATTAGACTGGCGAGTATAGCTAGAAAAATTAGACAACTTTCCAAAATATAAGCCCTTCTTATGCCTCATGTCATAGAAGGAGCAAACAGATGAAACACCAGAAAAGACTTAATATAGAGCCAAGCCAATATCACTACCTTGGAAAGAATACATGCAATACTACATTAATGATCTCAGAACTATTTTTACTGAGGTATGCTATTTTATGTAAGTAGATAACAGTTTCTGAAGGACCTATTTACCCTCAAACCACCCTCTGTTTCTCTACATGTGAAACTGGAGAGTCATTTATACAGATGCAATTTCCTTGGGTCTTTTGTTTTGTCCTGTGTCCCATCTTCTCTGTTTTATCACCAAAGAAATAGAAGTATGGAAATAWGAAGTAGGATAATTAAGCCACTGTAAGATAATAAATTATAATGCAAATATCTTTGAGAGGCAAGAAATGACTAATCGTTGAACTTACTTTTTACCACATATAAGAAGGAGCATAGATAGTGAGGAGGCAAAATCCATCTGATCAGAGAACTAGCCTGTCACCATTAAGCACCATCTATAGATGCCTGCTTAAGGTTAAAGCCTCTGTCAGYGTACACTAGGTGAACAGGCATTCTCAGAAATGGATATAGATTTAAATATAGGAGATCATCAGGAATAGGAATCCTTATAAGGTCCACTTTACCTCACAAGATAAAATGAAACCAGACAATGTTCCTTCTGAACTCTTCTAAATCTGTTGTAGGCCACCAGCTCAACAGCTTTACCTTGTCTTGTGTTCTCTTCTTCCGGAGCACTGGTTTGCTGCTCCTCACTCAGCATGCCTGCATGGTGGGAAACGCTGTCGATCTGGAATGATGCCTGGAAGCTTCCACCGGAAGTCAGGARGGTTTTAGTCTCATAAAGAAGTGACTTCAAATCCAATAATATTCATTCTCAGAGTTTTTAAAAAAAAAACAAAAGAGAGAGAGGAAAACCTATTGAAACAGAAATAACCATCCTCTATCCAAGGACAAGAGATCTGTTTAATAGCTGGATTTCTACCTCTCTTTTGCCCTTTTGCAGCAGCAACTTTGCTATAGCTCTGTTTTTCCTTCTGCAGAGCAGGACCTACTCTTCAGCTTGCCATTTTATCATCCTCACAAGTAACTTTTAGCAGAGGCGGTGAACTTATCTGGTATTAGTCATTTTGTTGCAGCGATTGCTGCTGCTTTAAATCTGTTAACCTGACATGCTGGGAACATTTGTGCTTGACACAGCTGCYCTAGTTGAATCTTCTGGTTGAACTTAGGTCAAGATCATCCAGCTCGCAGCCTCTTCTTGAATATTTGTTGATATCACACAGACAAACACAGCATAGAGCATCCCCCAGCAAGTGCTGAGCCATGCTTGCCAACCCGTGCAGCGCAGGTGCTCCTGATCCTCTCCTCTGTCATGTTTCTGACAACAGCCATGTGCAGGACCTTCAGAAGAAGATGCTTTGCAGTAAGCAGATGCAGGAAAACGCATCCCATATGGCAGGCATATTGCAGGCCCCAATTACAAGGCTTAAATCCGAAGTGTGACATTTTATATTCTTTCCTAAAACCTATTTTGGCTTTAGCAGTGATAAGTCTGGATTACCTTGGCATACATACACATGTATATATATATTTTCTTTTTTTACTGAATCATCTTTAAGTATAAGGGAAAGTCATGTATATTGGCTATGAATCTTCTGTCTCATAATGTGCAAAGTTTTGGTTCAGCCAGCTTGAGAGTGTTCTCCTGGTTCTCCTTGAGAATATATATTTTCTGACTACACCCTCCCAGCTGAGCACTGAGAGTCCCTGCGTTTGCCCAGGAAGCCCCAAGTAATTCCAGATCAGTATGGTATCTAGATCATTCCCATTTAAAAACAAAAGGAAAAGCTTTTCAAGGAGCTCTAAAAGGCTTTGATTTTTTTTTTCTCTGAAGTTTCCAAAGCTTTTCTCCAAAAAAAAAGGCTCCATCTGAATATAGTTTTCTTGATCCATAGTAGAGCTCTCACAGTGCAAGCCATATAAAAGTACCTGTTTTACCTAGCAGTTAGTTTCCTTTTCCTTGTCTATGCTTCAGGATAAGTATTTGTCATGGGAATGATGGCCCGTAAGGTCCTGCAAGTCTACGTTTACCTCTGCAGCTGGAGTCACTGGAGCCTCTTCGCTCAGCCTTAGCCACATGTTTTACTGCTGTAGAGCTTCATAGGTCAAGAACCCAAATCCCACCCGTTCTGCTGACAGATGTTCTCCTCCAGAGGGAAGTGGCTGCTCCAGAGCCAGTGATTGACACTGTCTGCCATAAATTGCAGCCTTGGTTCTCCCTTTCTGCCCCTGTAAAATACCAACTGCACAGCTCTGCTGATAGAGCTATGGGAATGCTTCCTGACCCATTTGAGTGGAAAACATCTAAATTAGCTTAGWCAGTTTAAGTAATTCATTTTCACAATCCAGGTCACTTTGTCTGAGATGGGTTAAGAATTATTTACATGAACAACTCAGCTTAGAGCTAGGAGAGGTCGGGTACCCACAGAAGAGAGGCAGTGAAGAACAACTGGGAGTGATAATTTCTTCCACTGTCACTGCTGAATCTAGAGGAGGGTATCAGGTCTAAAACTGCCTATTATACAGAAAGAACTTGAGCAGCTGATGTGCACAGCAACTAGCTCAGATTTTCTTTAGTAGCTGGTTACTGGCTGAGCTGAGATACAATTAATAGACCATCAGAATAAGACAGATCCCCCCACATCTCCTAACAAGGAAAACGAGTCTCAATCTTAACTTTATAGTACTTCAGATCCACCACTAAAGCAGGGAGTGAAGAGAAAAAACAGACAATGAGAGCTGAGTTTGCAAACAACCTTTGAATAGGTTCTTCAACCTATTAAAAGGAGTAACAAGGGAAGGAGGCTGCCTCTGAACAGCCAAACACGATCACAAGTCAGCAGCTGGGGAACTCTGTAGTTGTTCTACCCATGTTCATCATGGCCAGGAGTTAGCACTGCATAGCTCAAGGTTTCACAGTATTTAACACAGAGCTGCAACTCTGCTGAGTGCCAGGGAATGCCCTGGGTCTCACATGGTGGTGTCTTATTGCAGGACTTGAACTTTTGCTTGGAGCAGTTTGCACATAAAGCAACTGAGGGTGGTGCAGAAAGCAAGGACACAGACTGTTGCAAACAGCAGAAGCGACGCTCTTCCCATACCTGTTCCAGTGGGAAGGATTAAATAAGAGAATAAATCCTTTAATTTTAGTAGACATTACTTTGGCAAAGGAAGAACATAAAATGGCCATCAATAAAGCATTTTAGTTTCAAAATTAAGTCTTGCTTACATATTTTTTTTTAAATGGTATTATTATGTGTAAAACTGCCATCTGGGAACTCTTCATCTAATAGTCCTTGTTTGGAGTAGTGTCCATGGATTTATTTATGAGTGTTTATTACTGAACTGGAAAAAAAGTGGCAAGTAGGGAGGAAAATATGCAGGCCAGTCAGTGTTATTGAAGAAGGAGAAACCTTAACTTACTACAAGGATTTTATGAAGGGCTTATTCTAGAATAATGTGCTCAGTTTGGCCACTGTGTTTAAAAAAAGAATACAGCTGGAAGAAAAAGTTTGATAGATGAGCAGTGAGAATCACCAGAGAATAGAAAACATTGTTTGTTAAAAGAAAAATGCTGAAATTGTTAATTTTAGAAATGGGACAAAGAAGGGAACACAATGACAAAGTGCTTAAAATGAATGTTGAAAAGAGGCACGCTGAGATCCTGTCATCCATGTTCTTTGCACGAGAAACTGCTCCCAGAAATAGAATAGGAGTGAGCTTGAAAGAGGGGAATATTATTTCAAACACTCTGCGACTGCCTTTTAACCTCTGTTGAGTCAAAAGTCAAGGAGTATAGGGTGAGCTTAGCAGGGGCAAAGAGAGGACCGAGTATTTTCATGAAGAAYGTGAACAAGCAGCGTTAAAAGAATAGGGGTTGAACTATAGCATGAGAGGAAAATAAAGCCGAATATTTAATGGCCAAAGCCAATATCTAACTGAAATGATTAGGGGAAAACTTACTCTAAGTATTCATGGCCCTGGTTTTATAGGATCTTGCCATTACCAGGGACAGGATACTTAGGTGAATGAATTCACACGTAATGTGGCAATTTCCAGTGCCAACACACTGGTGGCCATCCTGATTAATGCTGCTGCATGGTTGCCAGAAAGAGGTAGACKTGCTTATGGAATCACCTTGTTTGAGGGTGACAACATGATTTGGGAGACACACTTAATCTTGATATGGTGTTTGGAAATGCTTCAGAAAAGTTCTTCTGCAGACTTCTCACTGCAGTGACACTTCAGCTGACCTGGGGAAACCTCGAATGTAAAAAAAACTTCATCCTCAAATACACATGAAATTGCATGTTCTTAAAGTAAACAACTAAATAAATAAAGCTCCCACTGACAGTAGAACTCGCTGGGATTATTTTATTTCCTTCTTCTARTTTATTTTTCCTGACAAACTTTAATAAACTGAAATCCCAATTTAGCATGATGTTAAACTCTACAAYTTGTAGTTAGAGCTGAGCAGGTGCTGAAATGCTGTGCCACATAACTCCATTTCCACGTGCATTTAAAGTTAACTGTGGTCAACRGGAGGACTTAAAGCAAAGTACAATTGCAGAGTACAAGCTGGACGCACTTTCATTATTTCTCAACTTAAAAACGAGGTAATTCTGTTCTGATCCTTTATGACAGCTGACTATATTCTAGGATCTGCTTAAATAATAAATCCATGCCAATATGAGACATGCTAATTACTGGGATTATATTAGAAAAAAAGACATTTTTTTTAATGAAGTAGCTTTTGAGATATTCCTTTCTGCAGATTGTGTCATGAGATTTTGCAATGAATTTATCACTTTTTTTTTTTGAAAATTTCTATGAATTGATACAAATTTTAAAGAAGTTGTTTTGTGCTATTTCAGGACTTAAATATCAGATTGTCAAGGCAAGTATGAAACAGCGCCCTGCTGCCAGAGCCAGGCCATTATGCCAATATGCAGCAGCTGAAGGTGCAATCCAGGTTGCTGCCCAGAATGTCTCCTTAATGCTCTGGCCTGGAGCTCAGGTCTATAACAGAGTGTCCACCTTCCACTGAGTGACTTTGGGGAGCTTTGAAATGGGCTCATTCCAGTTCTCTGCTGTCCCTTGTAGTCCAAAAGGTAGCCAGGGTTCCTCCCATGCAGGTATGAAAATGGAGTTCCAGAGTTGCCTCTGCATTGCATCAAAATTTGAGTTTATCAAAGTGATCATTCTTAAGGATGGTTTTAGCTCTATGGGGTAATTGTGTGAATAGTATTAGGTTGTGTTTCACTCTGTGGTCTGAGAAATTTATGGCTCTACCCYCCAGCCACAAGCGGATTAAAAATGGCAGGAGGGGTTGACACCTAAAATGTTAACACAGGTTTCAACATCAACATTGCACTGGCATTGGAACCTGCCCAGTCCCTGGATGAGGTGATTCTGGGCACCAAAACGGCAGGAAACTATGTGAGCAAACAAATAAAGAAAAAAAAAAGAGAGAGAGAGAAAGGGGGAAAAAACAATAAAAAAAGGGAATGTTTTCTAGTGATTTAGTGCCTGGACTGACTCACCAAGGGTCAGATGAGCAMAAGAGTTGGCTCTAGCACCAGATTGGGAACATACAACTGGGGAGGACGATCAGGGCTGTAGCAATTAGTCTGAATTTGTCATAGCGTTGGGACCAGTCAGAGCAGGACTTAAGCTGTGGGTAGTATTTCATTCTAGCTTTAACCTCAATGTACTCCTGGCTCAGAGCCCCACGGATGAAGGCTCGGAAAGACATCTTCATCTACTCCGCTCTGCTACTACCTTGTCTYCAGCCTCCTCCTACCAAAAGGTGACTGTTGCTTGAAATCAGCCAGTGGAGCTGTCTGTGTGAACACTCCTTAACCACCTTCCGGCATAGGAAGCCAAGGCCCTTAATATTAAACCCATTAAGGCAACCAGACTATTTGGGACTGAGCGGGTTGGGAGGCAGCAGTGCTGGCAGCAGCCTCGAGACGAGGACGAGCGCAAGAGGCATGGCTGGGTACACAGGGCGAGGGCTCCTGTGGTCACCGCTGTTTGCAGCACACATATTTGTTTATACCCTCAAAGGGCTTGGGTGTTTTAGATTTTTTTTAATAAAAAAAAGAAACTACAAGGTGATTGCATAATAAATTTGACTTTTCACAAGGTAGAAATAACCATTTTCTTTAGTTTCTTCAGTAGAGAAAGACATAACATGAAGTGATGGCTAAAAGCTGGAGCCAGGCAAATTTCACAGGAGAAAAAAGGCACAATTGTTTTAACTGTAGGAGTGATTAACCACTGGAACAGGCTACCAAGGGAAGCAGCAGATTTTCCGTTTCCTCAAGTCTTCAGCTCAGGACTGGAGGCCTTTGTGGAAAATACAGTCAATAAACACGAGGTATTTGGGCTCAACACTAAGTAACTTGCTAAAATTCTGTTGTGCTTATTGAACAGGAGGTCAAGCTGGATGATATCTTAAAAATCCATGAAGTGTAAATGAAACAGCTATTGAGCTCCACTCTGGAAATGGAAAGGACGCATATTTAGACACTTGTTCTTGTCAGTGTCTTATGGCAATATTTTGGCTGGAAAATTTCTACTCCTTGTGATCTGGTGTCCAGGCCAACATCCCACCCCTGCTGAACCCTCCTCTGAGATCAGTCTGTCTCCATGCAAAGCCCCTTAGCTACAATTTGCTCCAATTCAGCCTTCTTTGTGTCGAGGTCAGATTCTGAAGAAGCAGAACTACAGGTTTTACTAAAAGGAAGTGTATTTTAGTATCCAGTGAAAGGTAAGTAGAAAGAAGTCACATGCTGCATGTGAATGGAGTAACAAGCTTTCTATACAGTCTTAAATCGCAATTTTCTCAGTCCATCATGTCAAAAGTCCCTTGAGTCCCTAAAAAATCTTTTTTTTTTTTTTTTAATAGAGCAACTCTTTTCAGAAAATAAAAGAGCACTTTCTGTCCAAAGTCCATTAGTGAGGATGTGAGCATTATGATTTCCTTCAGTTTTAAACAGGGAGTGAAAAGACAGTGAGTTGTTGATAGCTAGTCAAAACCTAATGACAGTTTTCCTCCTGTCTACTTCTCAGTAAGCATCTGARAAGATTACAAGCATTTTTATTTTATTACAAGAAATCCTTTCTTAAAAAGTCTTTTACGGCTTTTCTTAGATAATAAACCCCTGAAAAAGCAGGCTGGGAGATTCTCCCTTGCATTATTTTGCTAGCACTTCAATCTGGCTCCACTGATTTCTCGAAAATGCAGTTGGACACCAGACAATATAGTTAAAAGCTGTATACATTTCTGGTACCTTATGTCATGTCATTTCCATCAATTTAACAGCTACTTCAAATACAGTGGGTATGTTAGGAGTCGATCCTTAGCCAGCAATGTGAGTAATGGGCAGCCCAATTGCAAGTGAATGATACCAGGTGGGAGGGCAGTAGGTGCCTGACCTGCAATCCAACGTGTTGCTGTGCAGCTACCGCGCAGGCACCGAGGCAGATGCCTGTGTGAAACCGTGATCGAGAACAGCAGCATCTATGTGCTCAGCTTGCATTTGGCTATATCATTTTTAAAGGAGCCCTTCTGTTTGCGGTTGAGCTGAAGGAAGAGGCAGGCTGTTTTCCTCATTGCTTTAACAAAATGACAACGATGTCAGCAGGTCGAGAGAGGTGATCATCCCCCTCTACTCAGCCCTGGTGAGGCCACATCTGGAGTACTGTGTGCGGTTCTGGGCTTCCCAGTACAAGAGGGATGTGGAGCTGCTGGAGAGAGTCCAGTGCAGGGCTACGAGTACAATCAGGGGCCTGGAACATCTGCCCTATGAGCAAAGGCTGAGGGAGCTGGGYCTGTTCAGCCTGGAGAAGAGGAGGCTGAGGGGGGACCTGATCAGTGTCTATAAATACCTCAAGGGAGGCAGTGAGGAGGAGGGGCGCGGCCTCTTTTCAGTGGTGGCCACCAACAGGACTAGAGGGAACAGCCACAAACCGAAGCACCAAAAGTTCCACAGGAACTTGAGAAAACACTTCTTGACAGTGAGCGTGACTGTCCAGAGCCCTGGAACAGGCTGCCCAGAGAGGTTGCGGAGTCTCCTTCTCTGGAGACCTTTAAAACCTGCTTGGATGCAGCCCTGTGCCACGTGCTCTAGGTGACCCTGTGTGTGCAGCGGGGTTGGACTAGGTGATCTCTAGAGGTCCCTTCCAACCTTAAGGATTCTACGATTCTATGTATTTTACCTATGTAAGAGTCGTAGCAAACAGCTAAGCACGGCCACAGTACTCCTCTCGATCTGCATGAGGGATCCTCTCAATCTGAAGCCTGCAGTTTTTCCTACTTTTTTCCACCAGTCAAGTTTATAAACTACTTCCCAGCAACAAGTCACTGTGGAAACATTTAACRCTCAAGTTTCTCAAGGATTATCAGAAATATGTAGCTGACCTGAGCACAAATCTTACCTTGGCTGTGGAGATAAAAGAAAGAGGCCAAGAAGACTTCCCGCTGCATCTGCTGCAGTTTAACCCATGAGACTATTCTGATTTATGCTGTACTAATCCTGGGTAATTCTGAGCTTCCTTCTTGTTGTCTGCCCTGCTCCTGGAACACACCTGTATAGATGGGAACACAACAGGCCATTGACTTCACCGGCCTCATACWGGAATTTCAGTTCTGCCTGAAATATTCCTTCCACTATTCTAACCTTAAAAGTCTTCATATACAATGCTCCACAGCCTCCCTAAGTGACCTCTTCCTACTCACTGCCTATTCTTATTGCTGTCATAACAGTTTTGCTGTAATTAGAGTTCCTTGCTTCTTGTCCCATGGAAAACAGTTTATTTTTTCCTCTCTTCAACGGCCTTCCATTTAGTCTATGTCCGTTACCACATCCTTTCAAAGTTTTCTCTTGTTTGGGATAAGAAGTTCCAATTTGTTCCATTCTTTTTCCTCTGCAAGTCATGGTTTCAACCCTCTCATCACTCTTGTTGATTCTTCTCTGGCTGCTCTCCAGCTGAGTCATCCTGTTCTTCAGCTCCAGTGTCGGAGGCTACATAGAAAGGTGAGACCTTACCAGTGGTAACGGGAGTGCAGGGACCTCATGCCTTCGTCTGTGTCCTGCTCCACGACCCTGTGGGACATCTGACCCAGCTGGAGCAGCCGACATCACTGACTCATGTTTTTATCTACTCTAAGCCCCTCAGCCTCTTTTCTGAGAACTGGTTCCTACCTTGTTCTCATCCCACACTTGTTCTGGGACATTCCTGCATAAGTGTAGCATTTTTAATCTATCACATTAAAAACCCACTATTTTCAGGCCCTTTGGGGGGTCTGAAAATAGTGGCAAGAGCCCCAGGAATTCTAACCTGAGCCATCTCCAGGCGACTCTCAGTTCCTCCCGTGAGAAACAGCTACTCTGATGAAGCCAGGTAGCAAGGAACAGCACACAGCAACAGAGGCAGCACCATGTGAGGCYGGTAGCACCCAGCAGAGAGACATGCTGAGTTTGTCATCTCCAGATCTTTGAAGCCTTCACATGGAAAGTTTGTTTAAATGTGTCTGAGATGATGTTTTGTCTCAGGAACTCAGGTGTATGCAGGGTGTGCACTGAGTCTGGTGCATGGTGCCTTAGGAGCCTTTGCCTTTTTTATTGCCACAGGCCTTTCCATCTGCACCTCTGTAGCTGGTTTCAATTCCCAGCTCTGTATCCTTCCACCCAGCTTGCCCTGGCAGCCTTTCCCAGAGCCTTTAGGGCAGTGTTTTTCCCTTGTTTTCTGCATGCTGTTGTTCTCTGGCTGCTCTTCTCATGACCTTGCACCTGCAAACCCTGATAGTTTTGCTAGCAGGTTCTCATGGGAAGTGATTGCCACCTGCGTGAGAATTGCTTCTTCTTCCCCCCTTCTCCTACACGTTGATAGAGCTTTCGGGTTACATTACCAGGGGCATGAAGCTAAACAACCACGCAGCATGCACAGCCTGCAACAAACGGGATCCCAACCAGCAGGGAGTTTGAACAGCTCCTAATGGAAACTATGTAGTCACTAGGGGGAAAATACTATGGGGCTGCCCTGGGGAGAAGCCCCAGAGCAGATGCTTGCCTGGGAACCCACCCCTTTGCTTTTCTCCCCCACTGCCCACTGGGTGGCTCTCCCTTTCCGCTCCCTTTTCTTCAGTCTTAGAGTAAATGTARGCCCTCATGTACAGACCCTGCTAATTAATCTTTGCATGTGTGAACTTTTCTCAACATCCCATGTACAACAGCACAATGGTTTGGAAGTTGGGAATCGCCCTGGCAGCCCCCTTGTTGTAGCAGCAGCACAGTCCTAGCTTAGCTTCGCTGCACACCACAGAGAAGAGTCTGGTTCCAGGGCAGTTTAAAATCATCATCACTGGGGTTTGCTGTCCCATGAAGGGAAGAGAGGGAATGCATGGCTGAGGCGGGAGAGTGACAGAGGACGGGMACCTGCTTTGTGGTGGCAATCAGCCCTTGCATTGGGTTAGCACAGACATTAATTTAGCAGTTTATGGGGATTGGGCTGAGCAGAGGAACGGCTCAGGAAGGGAAAGCTGCCAGTCACTGCAGAGATAGGTAGATGCTCAGCCTGGGAGTGGGGTTGGTAGGAGAAGAAAGAGCTCCAGCAGCGGCAAGAGGCAGAGGAGCGAAGCTGCTGCTCACGTGGCTGCTGCCCACCTAGCACTGGGGGTGAATCTGTGCCCCTACCACGCTACTGTGGAGTTCTTCCAGTGTAACTACTGAAAAATTAAGCCAAAATATGATCTGAGAGAATAAGCCAGCTACATAAATATAGATTAACCTCAGGGTGCCAGATCTTCTTCCTCTTTTTTTTTTTTTTTTTCCCCAAGCAAATCATCTAGCTAATGAAATCTTCAGTTTGAGAGGAAAAACAAGGATGCCTTGGAGGCATTTCCAAATCATTGGATTTTGTTGCAACTAAACATTGCACTGGTATCTAGCATTGCAACTTCTGGAAATTATGCCAACAGAGCCATCTTAGCTTCACATGCTTCACTGGAAAGTATTTTGGGCTTAACAGTGACTGTGGCTCTTTCAATAAAAAAATATTTAAGGGAAAATCATGGTAAATTGTATAACAAAATAGAGTGGGACTTGGGAAAAGGCTAAACTTACAAATAAAAAAATGTCAAAAGTCTAATTTGGTAAAATTCAGATATTCAGATATTCATATATGTTTTTCACATCTGCCACTTCTTTGCCAAGTACTGCTTACACAGACTAGACATGCAGCATAACCACTGAATCTGTAACTTTTTTACCCTTTCCACAGATTGCCTATKTAACAGGGATGTTTAAGATGATTCCCTGATGTTAAGCACAGAGCCAAACCATGAGTTGTCTGTCCAAGGCACCAAAGGAAATRGAAGCATGAGACTTCTCTGGATGGTCTTGACCCACTGCATTTTTTCCCAAAATGAGAGCAAACCCTTATGGTGGTTCTTGGAAAGATGTTGATAAAATTCTAGGCAGGGGGTTGCTCATACTTCTGTTCCCTGTAGAGACAGGGAAAATGAAACACACTTTATGTGAACATTAGAGAATTTCAGATGCTGTGGTGATAGATTTAGTTCTTCACCATTTTGGGAYGGCAGAAGGATGGATGTTAGGTCTTATCATATAGGACATCCTTAATTGTTGCTGATACTACCATGCCAAGCCAACAGCTGGAAGGTTGCATTGCTATTGGATCTTGTCCCAGATTCAGTGAGGCTGCAGATCCTTCACATTCCTGTCATAAACTGGGGTCTGAAATCCCTTTGTAAACATGTTTCATACAGTCTAAATGTGTCTCACATGAGCTGTGGGTCCACAAAGATGTATTTGATTACAACACTAGCTTAAGCAATCCTGACTTTTTCTTCTCCCACCTCCCTGTCTTCCCACCAGTGGTTCATGTGCCACCCCCTGCACTGCACCAGCAGAACTGTTCATACGCAATAAACAAATAAGGGAGCTGATCTAATACAACTGGGCAAAAAAGAGATATTTTGTTTGCTTCCTTCAACCAGATCATTTGACCTCTATGATTCATCATGCAGCTCTATAAATCACCACCTGGCACAGAAAAGGAGGGCAAGTGGAAGTACTAAGATGATGTTTGGATGGGCAGGGATGCGGCTGCCAAAGCGACCTGCTGTTGACCAAGAAACCACAATGTAAGTTAGACTTTACTAACTCTGCTTTTGTTGCCCCTCCACCAGAGCTTGTCACCATGCCGGCAGAGATGCTAGAGCAACATATACAGACCTGTACCTTGGGTCAAACTCTTTCATTCTTGGAGATAAACCTTGAAGATAAACACAAGGACGCTGCAGGAGATGGCTGAGCTGGTTTAATAGCTCATCACTACCACGATAAGATCTTTTCTTGCTTACCCATCTCTCATTCATATTCCACTCTTCCCTTGCACCAGTTGTGGTGGTCATGAGAGAAGTTACTGACGTCTGCTTTGGTYCATTAAAGAAAAAAAGAGAAAATTACTTTGCTAGATCAGTTTTCTCCCAGGTTACTGAGTGAGCAAACTTGCTCATTGCTGGCCTGATGAAAAGCAGAAGCCCTGGAAGGTAAGCAGTGCAAAACCAGACATAGCAACACAGAGAAGTTTTGAAAATGGAGGTAGGTGAGATATCTTCTTTCAATGGTGCTGAGGTGTTAGATAAACTCAGCTGCCTCATCTTCTGATTCAAATACGCCTTCCATTTTTATGTAGGTTTTTAGCTCTAGCACAAGGATAAAATATATGGCTCTTCTTAAATGTGTGAGCTGTTTCCTGCTTTCAGTGCATGAATGAACTATAGATTTGACCCATTAATCTTTCAGAAGCAAGGAGGGGGAAAGACTGCAGCCTTTTCTGGCTGTTACACTCCTATTATGCAAACGGAATATTATGGGTTTCTGTGTTAATGCTCTTTCAATGGTTTCTAAATTTGCCCAGCTCGTAAGTCAAAAAAACTGTCTTGAGCTGTCAGACTTACAAACTCAACTGGTGCTCTGAAAATCCAGCTGTGTTTTCAGACTCTTAATAAAAATACCAGTAAAACAGCCCCTGTAATTGTAACTTAACAGACAGAGCTCTTGACAATGCATGAAGCAGAACAGAATCCACCTCAGTTGCCATGGCTGTGTTTTCCCACCGAGCTAACAAAATTACAAATTTGCTTTTGCCAGTTATTTCAGCAACTCTGACCTCTAAGCACTTAAAAATGTGGAAGATGAATAGGAAGGAACACTTTTTATATAATACATACTGATATCAGCTAATCTAGGAGCAAAACTATCTTGTATGTAGATAAAATAACTGTTGTCTAAGGCAGAGGAAGCAAAAAGGCCAGGGCCTCACTGTAAATGCTGCAGCTCTAAAAATACCATTAGCTGCATCACAGAGCAAAGGGAGAGGTTGAGGGCAGCTCTGACTGCTTGGAAAATACCTCTCCAGGCTTTCCCATGTCCTGTGTGGCAGTAGGAGCAAAAAAGCTTGTTTTCCAGGGATCTGCTCCTTAAACTGTCTGCCTGCTGGCTCTCTGCTTAAGGTATTGTCCTTTCCCTTTTCTTGACAGCAGCATAGGCCAGCCCCTTCTTGGTCTTTGGGATGGCAAAACTCAGTATTGTCTACATAGCTGAGAAACTCCGAGTGAATTCTGATCCAGAGGTTAGTTTCTCTAAACTGCTTCTGACATTTCTTCTTAAGCAGCCACTGCTGCATATTCTTGCAGAAAAAAAAAAATACAGGGCCACCTGAACAATCTGATTGCCAAAATCACCACCACCAAAAAAAAAAAAAGACAGAGGAGATATTTCTGTTTTATATTGGGTACTTGGAGCATACTAGAGAAGAAAGAAGCCATGGAAGATGTTGTGGTGGATCTGTTGCAAACAAGAAAGAACTGGTCAAAGATGAGAAGGTGCAGCCTTGGCTGCAGCAAACACAAGACTGTGGAGCAGAAAATCTTGAGAAGTGAGCAAGACGAACAGCAGAACCACAACCCTGGACTTTAGGAGAACAAATTTTGGCTTACTTGGGAATCTTGTTGGCATGATCCAATGACAGACTGCCCTAGAGGGCAAGCTGTCCCAGGAACTAGCTGAGACTAGCTGTCCCAGGACAGCTAGTTGATCTTCAGGGACAACTTCCTCTAGAAAGTGTTCTGAACTCCATTGTGCAGAAAGTCAAGCAGGTGCTGCTGGAAGACCTGGATGGTCAGCACGTGGAGTGTGAGTCAGCAGTGTGCCCTTGTGGCAAAGGTGGATAACCGCATACTGGGCTGCTATCAGCAAGACCAGCCAGTCAGTTGAGGGAAGTGGTTCTTCCCCTCTATTTGGCCCTCCTGAGACCACATCTGGAGTACTGGTGCACAGATGTGGCCTTGCCAGTACAAGACATTGACACATGGAATGAAGCCATGAGGCTGATCAGAGGACTACTGCTCATGATGTATGAAGAATCTGAAAGGACTTATGTCTGTTCCGCCTTTAGAAGAGAAGGTGAAGGCTCTTCCTGCTGTCTACAGCTGCCTAGAGAAGACAGAACAGACTATTCTCAGAGATGCATGAGAAGCAACAGATACAAACTGGAACATGGRAATTTGTCATTTGACATAATGAAAAAAAAAATACAATTAGGTTTGTCAAACACTGAAACAGGGACCAGATCAGTGGGAAAGTGTTCAGCCTTGGAGATATTCAGAACTGGAGACAAGGAGGCTCTGAGCAGCCTGTTCTAACTGGCCCTGCTTTGAGCAGTGGGCTAGACTAGATGACCTCTGTACAACCCTTCAAATATGCATGATCTTCATTCTATAAATATGGTTTGAAAAGAATGAATCAAAGGTCTCGTTTACTTTCTTCCACATGCACGAGGAAGCATTTTGTCCCTGTATGATCCAGAAATACTCTTATGTTGTAAAAGCAACAGTCTCTCCATTTTTTATGCTCCATGTCTAGAGATGTTATCTTGACTACTGCAAGAACTCATACTTGGCAAAATTCACCTATATATAACTAGACCTTCACAAGTATGCCTTGTATGCTTTTGAAGAACAGTTAAATCATCATTACTTGAATCTGACTGAAGAATTTTTTCTCAGTATTTTATTGTTCTCTCCTTTTCCTTAACACACCATTTCACAGGTCCTATTATTTCTTAGTTAATCTGTGTATGATATTTATATCTATCTATCTATCTATCTATATATATCTAACTACACATCTTGCAAGTTCTAATATCCATATTTCCACAAAATCCCTTGGTATGTAAGGAATGCCACAGGGACAATGAAGTTGGGAAACYGAGGTGCAGAAAAGCTCAGAGCCTTCCCAGATTGAATCTTGGCTGAGCAGAAACTGAAGCAAATTCTGAACTTTTGGGCTAGCATTTAACCACAAACTAATTCTTTAAATAAAGTCTGCTGGTGGGAAATTTGTCTCCCCTGGAATCCTACCTCTTTATGTCTTCTGAGAAACCAAAAAGGCAACTGCCTTAGGCCAAGAGCTGTCTAGAGAGGCCAGCAGGATTGTCACCTAGTGAAATCAGTGTCTAACATCTAGATTAGGTAGAAGTCAGAGACCAACCTGGGCCAGCAAAGTGGTGATGGAGACTGATTGCTTGTACTGATGATTCTGGCCTATGTCTGGGCCRAGGAACAGGAGCTGTCTGGGCCTTTCACTGTCCTGTGTTTTGGATGAGCGGGTGCAGTGCTGTGGAACTGAATGTGCAGTYGGCCACCTGGAGGCCACCAGCCCAGAGAAGGGCACCCACTGTGAGGATTAAAATTTTTTCATTGTTGAAAACTTTGCTTACCCTTCCTTTATCGTATCTGTGACATAGTTTAGTGATAATTAAAATGCTAAGGATATCCTGTAATATTTTTGTAACAAGCCAATACATTCTACATATTTGTCCCCACAAAKGCAGAAAGGTTTTATCACAACCTTGACCGCAGAGCACCAACCTGGGCAGCTGCGACCTCCCTGAGCTTTTGACAACTGTTGTGAACAACACAACACTTCGCCGTGTGTAATGTATCACTCCCCTGGAGCTTGCACTTCCATAGCAGAAGAAACAGAAACTGCTTATTGCTAAAAACTCTATAATCTGCTCGCCATCGCCTGCATATTTCTTCCTAATTATCTGGAAGGTGAAGCCAGATTAAATTTTAGATACAGGGCACGGCTCCTCTCGGGGAATCCGCGACTAGAAAGGAAAGACTTGCTGCTGGCTTTCCAGAAAAGCAAGACGAGACACGGCGCCTGCGAGCCCACAGTGTTCCCCCTTCGGCGAAGGGGTTTTACCGCCCACAGCGGCTGCGACCCGCGGTTTCGAGGCGCGGAAACGCCACTAACGTTGCTACAATCTCCATCTCCGCGCTGGCACGGAGGCCACGGCGCCTCAGGGCGAGCCACCGGCCCCGGGGGCGCGGGGAGGGCTCCGGGCAGCACACGCGGCACTCGAGGGGCGCGGGAGACGCCGCGGGGCCGTTTTTACCTCACGGCCGCGTAACGCGAGTAACGGCCGCGGTGGGGGCCAGGCAGCGGGGAGCGGCGGGCCGGGTCTTTTTCGGTGTTTTTCAGCAGTGTGGCAGGCGCGGCRGGCGCCGCTTTACGGCGCGCGCGGGCCGGGCGGGCGCGCTTTGCGGCGGTGTGGCAGCAGCGGGTGGGCGGGGAAGATGTCTGAGCGGGGAGAAGCGCCGGCGGCGGCGGCGGGAGCGGGCGGCGAGATGCCGGCCAAGAAGCAGAAGCTGAGCAGCGACGAGAACAGCAACCCCGGCGACCTGTCCGGCGACGAGAACGTGAGGGCGGGCGGCGGCGCGAGC
>NW_020454672.1:0-29387 GCF_003342845.1 Nothoprocta perdicaria | reverse complement strand
GCGGGGAGGGCGGCGGCGGCGGGCGAGGCCGGCGCGGGGCCGGGACAGGCGCCCGCTCCCGCTCCACGTGCGAGCGGCGGAGCCGGAGGCCGCGCCGGGGGCACCCGCTGTCGCCCCGAGGCTGCTTTAAAATATCGTTTTTTTCTCTTCTCGTTTCTATTCTTTTTTTTTTTTTTTTTTTTCCGCTGAAACTTAGGGGGAAAAATATAGCAGGATTGATACAGAAGAGCTTAATGCTCCAAACAGAAACTTTTCCTGCTCTCTGGGTACTCTGGTTGTGCCGTTGCTGGAGTGTTCCTGGCGCGTGGGCTTTGCGCGACGCTTTTTGCAGCGCCCGTCCAGAAAGCGCCCGGCGCGGCCGCCCCGTCAGGGCRGAGGCGATGGAGGGGCCCGAGGGCTCTGCCCTGCTGCCCAGTTCCCCACCGCGCCGCAGCCCGTGCGTGGGTGAACGTGGTGAGCTGCGGATGTGAGAGTGATGCGGGCACGGGGGTGTCTGCCCTTGCTTTGGTGTCTGACTTGGGCTCCCTGCTTAGGGACCCCGTTCAGAGGGGAAAGGACCCTTTCCTAGAGCTTGTTCCTGAGGCTCTTAGCGCGAGGCTCTTCCTCCACGGCCTAGATCGTGCTTAAAATCTGGCAAAACAGCGTTGATTTGGAGGAGCCGTTTTGTTCTGCAGGTATCCTGGATGCCTGTGGGGGTAGTTGTGTAGTGCCCTGTATTGGGATAGGGACTTTCATTTGGAGAGTCTGCTAATGATGTCTTTGTTCTGCTCCTTAAGTCGTGTCCTTTTAGCAGCAGTATGTTATAGCCCATGGAAAACCTCACTCTTCCGAGGTGTGGTGGCTCTTGCCAGGAAGTGTGCTTGGGAGAGTGGAGTTTGGATGCTCCGAAATTTCCTAGGAGAAGAAATGGGAAAACATTTTAAAACTGCAGAGCTCAGATAGGTGAGGACTGACCCTTTAGGGGTGCAGTRTGACGGGAATGACTTCAGCCTCGGGCACTTAAAGCCTTATGTCAGTTCCTTCCTCCTCTTTTCTTTCCTCCTGGATGTCCTAATGTTCAAAGCTGTTGGCCAACTGAAGATCAATCTATCTGTCCCTTCTTACTCCGATACAGATGCAACTGAGAGCAAAGATAAATGTTTGGTGGGAACTAATGTTTGTAGCTGCCCTTATATTCCTAGTGGAACTTCTGATGCRTCTTCACCATATCTGTTTCAGTGATGACCTGTTTTATTCTTCCATCTCCCGTAGTTAAGACCTAGTAATCACCTGGCCTTAGGATGAGTGATTTTACTGTGCTGCTTTGATAGAAAATGATTAAACTAACTTGCTAGGGAAAAAAAACCCAACATTGTTCACGGATTCTTCTCKCTCTCCTTTACTTCTCCCTGCCTTGGCTCTGGCTTTTGGTGSCTGGAGGGCAGATTGGATTGCTAGCTGTTCAGATAGGAAACCAGTTTTATTTTTGTTGTTGTGTTTCTTATTTTAATTCATTTTTAGTCAAATGAGGTGTTGGTAGGAAAGAGCAGGAGGGGAGAGCGGGGCCGCCTCTTCTGGCAGCAGAAGAGGTTCCCGGTGGGACGAGGTGCAGGAGCTGCAGACACGCTGTGCGTGATGCTGCTGCAGGGGGGCACAGGGCATCCACAACGACTACATTCTGGACATGACATGAGGTTTTTATGCAAACAATCTSTTAATTCCATGTTCTTCAGAAATGCTTGTTTCAGCTACATCAAAGATGTTTTCCAGGGAAAGCAACTGCTTTATTTTTAGGCATTTTCTGAAGAGCAGCTTCCTATATTCTGAAGGAASGTAACTAGTTTGCAGTTCACATGTGTCCCTTTTGGACTGACCCTCTTGTGACTCATGCTCTTTTTCAGGCAAGGAATGATGTTTTGTTCATAATACGTTTATTTGTGGAAATCTAAATAAAGCCAAATGCTAGGAAATCTTCCTTATGGAAAAGTGAAAAGACCAATTCCTGCAACATTAGTTGAACTGGTGCATCATTTAATGAGATTTCCATTACATTCTTATATAATTTGAATATTTTCAGGACGATGCTGTTAGCATTGAAAGCGGTACCAACACAGAACGCCCTGACACCCCAACAAACACTCCTAATGCACCAGGAAGAAAAAGCTGGGGGAAAGGAAAATGGAAGTCAAAGAAGTGCAAATATTCCTTCAAATGTGTAAATAGCCTAAAGGTAAGTATGGGTGAGCTTCAGCAGGGGAAAGCCGGATACCATTTGCTGCCAGTGATGTTAATGTTGCTTGTGAGATAGTGTCAAGACTGGTGTTTTAAAATACCTTTACATAATTTATGTTCCATGCTCATCTGAAGAACATACTTTTTTTTTTGGACTAAAGCTGTAAAAAACAAGATTTCTGAGAGACAGAAATCAGTAGGAAGTGGTGTATTTGGCCTGATTTTTGTACAAATTTGCAAAGCTATACATGTTATTCTATAATTACGTATTTTATCGGCACTGCAGTTACTTGATCTAGTGAAACAAATTCAAATAGTAACTTGTGATGACTTGATACAGAGCACTGATCTAATGCAGCCTCTTCTACCAACTGAAATGTATTTAAAAATAATAAAATAAAAAAAAAAAAAGATCCTGACAACCTTGGAGTAACTTTTTGCTCTCACTTAACGGAACCGGTATTTTCTGTCATCTAGCAGTTAACATAAATGCTGTGTAGTGTGATCTGTTTAATTTACCAGAAATGTGATCCTGTGTTTGCACCTGATTAGATCTCACTACCTCTTCTCCCTGATTTTATTTTATTTTATTTTATTTTATTTTATTTTATTTTATTTTATTTTATTTTATTTTATTTTATTTTATTTTATTTTATTTTATTTTATTTTATTTTATTTTATTTTATTTTTTAATTTTATTTTATTTTTACTTCTGCAATGGTCACCTACCATGAAGAGCTAAAGAAGTTGGCTACGATTTGGTTCTCTTGCATTAGCACCGTGGTATTCTTTCGTTCTCTGCTCTTATACAGGAGGTATTTAGATGTCAAAAGCTGTAACTATGCCATGTGATACGATTCTTTTGTAAGATTCCTAAAAGTAGGAAACACTGGGTGTGGAACAAGATGGAAGCTTCGTTAAGCTCTGTATATAGCTGTCAGGAGGATGTGCAGCTCTGTCGTGGGTATTTCCTGCAGAGCTGCTTTGAGAGCTTTTGTCATTCTCCGGCACTTAACTATGGGGCTGTGCTGATGTAGCTGTTTCTGAACTTGTGCCTCAGGCTGCCTCGCTGACATGATGGGGTAGCTGAACAGGAAGGGGGATGAGAGGTTTGGAGCAGGGAAACCTCTGAAGTAGCTTTGCCACTGGAGAAATTGTGGTATGAAGTTACACTGACAAAAGAGCCTGGGAAATAAGTTTGTCTTTGTACCTTTTTTTTTTGATGTTTAATGAAAAAATTATCTTCCTCCTTTCAAGGCAGAGGAGGAAGGGAAGTTCTTTCATTTTCACATAGGTAGGCAGCTGCTCCTGTTATTCATTTGAATCGCCCCCACACCGTGAGCTTTCTGTGGCATCATGTTGTGCTTCTCACACAAGCGTGGGCCTCTGCACCCAAACATTTAGCAGCTCTTGAGTTTCGTTAAGCACATTCGTTTTCTGTCTGCAGAACAAATATCCCTATTTCATTATTGTTTTTCATGTCTGATGGAAAAACAGAACATGTTCATGCCTCAACTTAAACTTAGACTCCGTTGTAGGGTGACCTAAAAGGCCCCCTTGTAAAGTATTCCCTGACTTCCTTGGATCTGGATCAGGGCCTGGGAACAGATTCCTGTGCAAGTGGAATCAATCTGTGTGAGTAAATGTATGGTTTCAGCTAAGTAGGATATTCTTACTATCCCTTTCTTCTCATTCCTCTTTGAACTGAAGTTGAGCTATATTAATAGGAAGACTAGAAAGCAACTGCATTTGGTAACTCCTCTTTGCTTTATGTTTGAGGAATCCTCTCTAATTTTTTTTCCTGTTCTTCCATCCTGATTTTACAGAGACTGTGGAGACAAATCGAAACAACTGAATGTTGTATATGGGCTGGGAAAGACATTCATGACTTTGTTTTCTTAAGGAGAAAAGAGTAAAAAGCAGATTAAAAAAAAGTAAATTACTGATTGAACATTAAAAGGTTATGATTCAGCATGAAAAAAAATAGTGCTTGCTTTTTTAAACACTAATGTGGAAGTTACTTTATTTGAAACCTAAGTACCAGGAAAAAAATAAACAAGAAACTTTATAGATAAGTTTATAAACTTCTTTTATATATAAAAAAAATGGGGTAGTGGGTGCAAGCTGCAACACAGGAAGTTCTATCTCCATGTGATGATCTCTTCTTCACTGTGAGGGTGACAGAGTCCTGGAACAGGCTGTCCAGGGAGGTTGTGGAGTCTCCTACTCTGGAGGTCTTCCAAACCCGCCTGGATGCCACCCTGTGCCACATGCTCTAGGTGTCCCTGCTTGAGCAGGKGGGTTGGACTAGATGATCTCTAGAGGTCCCTTCCAACCTTGAACATTCTGTGATTCTGTGATTCTATGAAATAATAGGAGATCAAAATGTGCTTCATTATTATTACTGCTGTTTACAGTCCTAAGATACTGTCATGTGAACTGAAGAATAATCTCTRTTCCCCATGGAGCGATTGGAAACAATTTATAAATGAGCATATACAACTAACAGAAGCATGTGCTCACATGCATTTTTATGTGTTCTGCTCATAGCTCTCGTAGCAAGAAACTTGGGTTCTGCTTTGATGTGTTCTCTTTTAAACAATGCCATTATTTGCCCTCTCCTTGTGCTCGTTCAGGGTGCGGTTCAGTAGCTGTTTGCGGTCTGATTTCTCAGCTTGTCCCAACTGTCCCCTGAGCTGGGGAATCAGTAGTGGCCAAATAAGGAGGCTACCAGCTCCTTGGCATGACTAAAACCACTGTTGATGATGCCTTGCTCCTGCTGCAAGGGCTGGAGAGGCTCATATGAACAGTTAGCACCTTGTTAGCAGAGAGGGTGACCTTATTAAGACACATTCATGTAGTTGTGGGTGATTATCTTGCTGACATAGTATTTCTGTAACTGCTTCCACCTTGAAAACAGGGCTACTCTTACTCTGTTCACTGCAACCTGAGATGGAATTCAGCAAGTAACTAACTAACTTGAATATGATTATTTATTTGCTTTAAAAATGCTGTCACAATAATTGTAGGTCTAGTTGCTCCTCTGTCTCCTTCCTGGTGCTTGGGACACGCGAGTGCTTTGGGTATCTGCCCTTTATTTATGCTGGTGCGAAGGTGGCATTTCACAGTTCTCCTATTCTTGGCTAGAATCTGGGTCAAACTATTCTCGTAGGCAAATCAGTGGTCAGATTTGCGTGTCAGATTTGGTATTGCAGGATAACCGTAATGTGCAGCATCTAACAGCACAGTGCTTTTAAAATGTGCTTCATTATTTAGCAATGGGAACAAAGATTAGACTGGACAAGTGTTAACAGAAACACTTAAGTGCTGCCTCTTACCGGTGAGGAGGATGGTGCTTTAAAGCAGGTGACCAGAACTTCTTGGGGTACCCTAGTAGCATCTTGGAAGAACATCTGTCTCCTTCATCCGATACRCACTGGAAAAACTGTAATATCTCTGATCAGGCTCTTGAGATACTGTAGTACATCCTACGAGGAATGTGTGGTGGCTGGTGTAAGTAATGTAAAGACACTTGTCCCACAGGGTGATTTTCCTAGGGAAATATGTCTTTGAAAAAGACTGCTTGAATACTTTCTTATTTCTGTATTTGAATAAATTCCTATAGTGTATATCCCTGCTTACCTTATCCTATGCTGTATTTTATGTAGATGGTAATTAATATGTTGCAGCTTATCCTAGAAAAATGTCCCAAATTGGGGATGGGGTGAAAATCTTGGATGCCAGGCTTTYTCTTCCTCGCTTTTATATTTCCCTCGTTGCAAAATTAATTAGGAACAGTGCACATGAGAGAGAGAAAAAGATTATTTTTGAAAAAAAGTGCTAATGTACTAGACAAAAACTGCTGCTGTATCTCAAGCACAAGAGCATGAATCAATGGATTTTTGCATGTGTGTTGCCTTTGTGTAGTTGGTCAAATACCCTCTTTATTCACCAGGATGAACTCATTTACAAACATGTTGAAACAACTTGTTATTATCAAAATAACTTTTTTTATGCTAATCACCCATTGCATATCTGACCTCTCAGCCACACTCTGCAAAAAAGACTTAAATACACTCTGAGGACAAGCCTRAAAACTACAGTTCCAATCTCTACTGCATACACAAGTCCATGACTTTGAGATTTCATGGCATACAATTTTCTCATTCTTATTCTCTAATTAAGCTGTAATTCCATATAGGTGCTAACTATCAGCTGCTTTTCTTTTGTCCTGTAGTGACTTAATGATTTTAGTAATTTTTTTTGTTAGTAGTACTTTTCTCTCTTCACACAAACCAGCCAGTCCGTGTTTTRAAGGCTAGTATTTTATTGACTTAAACATGGAAAAATTCTTATTAATCTCTATTTGGCTTTCACCTCTACTTCAGAAACTCAGGAAGGCCTTTTCCTTGAAAGATTTTTCTGTCTTTTCTTAGTTCTGTTTCTGGAGGTAATAACACAGTGATACTTTTCTCAGTAAATACTGCCCCTTTTAAATCCTTCAGACTTCCTTGCTTTTTAGTAGGCTTCTTTGCATAATGATGGACTTTCCCTCCTCCTCAGATTTATCCTATGGCTCTTGAAGAGGCCAGAGCTACCAGGACTCCTGTTTCTGGTGTTGCTTCTGAAGAACCGATTTGAAGAGCACTCGGTCACAGTCATGAGACACTTCCTTCCTGCCTGTAATGTCCCAGACAGTCCCCTGTGGGGAGGCACTTTAATGAACATTATTCTTACTGAAAATGTCCTGTCAAGGCGGGCCAAAATACTGTTATCAATTAATAACAAACATCACCATATTCATCACAACTTACAAACATATTTTCTCCTTTAAAACTGATGTAAGCTGTGTAAAAATAGTGCTTGGCCTTTTGCTGGTAACTGAAGAAAGTCTGAAAACACTTTGTAGTTGTGAATTTTGTAGTATGAGATGCTGGAATTGGTTCCACAGGTCTTTGGTAGAGTTGCAGGACCTAATCATGATAGAACGTAGCCCTTTTCCATTCTTACAGCACTATAATTCCTAATAAGCCTCCTCAGTGAGGTTGTAAATCCTGCTCTAATTATAACAATATAAAAAGCACATTGACCTGGCTTGTTAGGCTAGATTGCTTTGTTGAAGGCTTCAAAACAAAGTAAGTATAGAGCTTACTCAGATTTAACTCGGGAGTTCTGCCAACTTCTGCCCATAACTGTGAGACAACAATTTTTTCCTTCACTTTTTAAAAGCTTGTCAAATAAAGTATTCCTTTAACTTCCCTTAATAAAGCCAATATAAAATGTGATGTTGCAAAACCTCTCTTTAACTGTTCGCTATCTCAAATTATACTGGATGTGAGCTTAGTAGTTTGAATACACAGCTCAGTTTTACAGAAATGTCTGTGCGTTTTGTTTTTTTTTATCAGGAGGACCATGGTCAGCCTTTGTTTGGAGTTCAGTTTAACTGGCACAGTAAAGAAGGAGATCCTCTTGTTTTTGCCACTGTAGGCAGCAACAGAGTGAGTAATTCCTTTGTGTTTAACCATACCCCTTCTGATTGTTTCTGTTTGCATTCCTTTTTCCAGCTAATCCCTTTACCTGTGTTTGGTCGTGACACAATATAGAGGGCTTTCATATGAAAAGCTTCATAGAGAAAGCTTCATTTCTTAGATACATAATGTCTGTTGTCTGGGAGAGGTGAAACTAGATTGTTGTATGATGTCAGGCTTCAGCTATTTGGGAATTATCCTGTATGGTAATTAAAGTTCTAGCCGTAGGGTGAGGGAGAGAGGYGCATAAATTTGTCTCCTCACTGAAATCCCTCTTCTTAGATGTTACTATTTCCAAAAGATTCTCTGCTCTAAAACTGCATRGGAAGTGGCTGTGATGCCAGTGTGCTTGACAGCTAAATTGATGGCCTGCCTGAGATGAATTTATAGCTTCTTCCTCAACAAAGATCTACGTCACTGCAGTCTTAAAATAACTGCTCAAGTGCACTCTTATGTATATGTTGTGAATGAACAAGAAGCCTTCAATTTTCAGGTTTATTCCACCTGTAATTACCAAAATTGCTAACCTAAGATTACACCTGATATAAACAGCTTTTTAAAAGACCAAAATCAGGTTAGAGGTAGCTACAGTAATTAGTAGTTTTAGGAACTAGAACTTTATAACGGAGACAATTTGATTAGTCGCTTTAAATATCTGGGTAGCACATGGGCAAATCCTAGTGTGATGCTTTACTGAAGTAACTGTAAGCATTCTTTTATCAAACTACTTCCCTATATTGCAGATCAACAGATAATGGAAGAGATYGAAACCATAAGAATCACTACCTGTAATAATCAGAAACTAAATATTCAGTTGCATATGATTTACATTGGAAGTTTTACAAGTAAGCAGTAATCTCTTCCTTTTTTTGCTCCTCCAGGTTACTTTATATGAATGTCATTCTCAAGGAGAAATACGTTTGCTACAGTCCTATGTGGATGCTGATGTATCCTTTTAATTTTTTTAAGAAGGTAAAACATCCGCTTGGTTCTTCTTTATCAGAATTGAAAAGGATTAATGGGAAATAGAACTCGAAGATTTTGACTGTGATTTAATATTTTGCTCATATGGTTCATTCCCCATGGTACATCCAAATCTTACTTCTTTTCCACATCCTAGRTTCCTTCTGTTGAAATAATAATAGAAATGCAGACTCATGGAACATGCTATATTAAAATATTTGAAAACTGATTGTCCTTCAGCTTAATCTTCCTAACCCTATTATTTGTGTTGTACTTTATTGATCCCAATACAGGGTCCTGGGTACTTTCATAACAGCACCAACCTTGTTTTGTTAAAATACATTGCTTGAAAAAGCACTCCTTTTTCTTATTAAACGAAACTTGTGTTATTTCTGTGTTCCTTAATGTACAACATTGTAGGCAGATGAAAATTTCTATACCTGTGCATGGACATATGATAGCAATACAAGCCATCCTCTCCTGGCTGTGGCAGGGTCCAGGGGTATTATTAGGATAATTAATCCTATTACAATGCAGTGCATAAAGGTGAGTGCTCAGAACTTCAAAATACAGCTTGCATTTCGTTAAGGTGTGTAATACCTCAGTACATGTCAACTTGGGAAATGTAACTTGGTCTCTGAATTCTGTCCCAGCATTATGTAGGCCATGGAAATGCAATCAATGAACTGAAATTCCATCCAAGGGATCCAAATCTCCTCTTATCTGTAAGCAAAGGTGAGGAAAGATGCGTTTCATTTTTGTGTAAGTCAGAGTACTGTGGTTTGGGTTTTGGTATTGAAGGTGACCAAAACTCTTCTCAAATCCAAGTTGATGAATGCTACTGAACAAGCTTAGCTTGAAAGTCTAGAGCAAATCTTGGTCTTAAAGGTTGTATATAATGTAAATATTAAATCTGTGGCCTACAGTGAAAATAATTCCGGGTCACTAAGGAATTGTGAACAGTGCTGCTGATTGGGGTTGCTCTTTCCTTCAGGACATTGATTTGGGTTATTTCTTTTTCCTCAGTTGTTGAATCACGTTGCCATCTAGTGGGGATGTGTTAATATTGCAGGCAGCATTGGTCACTGGTCAGGGGGAAAATATATTTTCTGCTGGAAGGATTTTGAACTTTAAATGGAATTTGTGTATAAAGGGTATTAGGGAAGTAAGCTTTTTGTTTGGTGTCCTACAGTCTTGTTTGGAATGTGGAAACAATCACCAGTTTGTAATCTTGGCTATTAAGTAAAGGAACACTTGATCTGTCACAGGAATAAACTTCCAATAATCACAGAATAGTTGAATTGGAAGGGACTTCTGGTGATCTAGTGATCATCTAGTCCAACCCTGCAACAGGGCCACCTACAGCAGGTTGCCCAGGACCACCTCTGGTTGGATTTTTAATTCTTTAAAGAATAGAAGCTCCACAACTTCTTGGGGCAACCTGTTGGAAGTGTTCAGCCACTCTGACAGTGAAAAGGGGTTTTCTTTTATTCAAGAGGAGTTTCCTGTGCTTCAGTTTGGGTCTGTTTCCTCTTGTCGTGTCACAGGCACCATGGAGAGTGATTTGGCCCCATCCTCTTTGTATCTTCCCTTCAGATACTTCTATACAATGACAGGAATGCCCTTAGCTTGTTCTCCAGACTAGACAGGCCTATTTTTCAGTCTTTCCAGTGTCGAGTAGATGGAGAGGACCACCTCTCATGGCCTGTTGGTAATGTTCTTCCTAATGCATCCCAGGAGAGCATTGGCCTTCTSGCCACAAGGGCACATTGGTGGCTYATGATCATCTTGTTGTCTACAAGGACCCCCAGAGTCCTTTTCTGCAGAGCTGCTCTCTAGTTGATGGGCCTTCTTCTTGTACCGGGGTGTGATGTTCCTATCCCAGTTGGAGGACTCTGCACTTCCCTTTGTTGAGTTTCATGAGGCTTCTCTCTGCCCATTTCTCCAGATAGTCGAGGTCCCTCAATAGCAGCACAGTCCTTTGGCATATCAAGCACCCCTTCCAGTTTTGTGTCGTCATCAGTCCTACTAAGGAGGCACTTGYTCCTGTCATCCATTAGCAAAGTTGTTAAACAACCTCAACCTAAGTATCGGCCCCAAGAGCACCCCAGTAGTGACTGCTCTCCAGTGGAGTAGGTGCTGCTGATCACAGCCCTCTGAGCTCAGCAGCTCAGCCAGTCTGCTGTCTACCTTACCATTACCAAACCATATTTTGTCAGCTTGTGTATGGAATGCATTATCTGGGAATGCTAGAAGTGGAAACGTTAACAGAAGAGGACTTTTGACTTGGGCGTAGCTGTTCAGCCTTGCTGGTAAAGCCACACAAGAAGAGCAGTTGATTCTTGGAAATGTCTAATTTTTTGCGATGATTTTGGCCGTGTGGGTATAGTTTAGAATTTCCTGAGCTCTGCAGATGTTATAGGTTCTGTTTCAAAACACATTTTGCCATCAGCCATACTAATAGGATTTTTGCTGTTTAATCTGTGGACCATGTACAGTTTTCAGGAGGGCATGAGGCAGGAGAGTACTCAGGTATCAGAACTCCTCAGCTGGGAGATGAGTAGAAAGAGAAAATGTGGGACTGTTCAGTATCCTCACTGGAATAGCTGTAATTTAGTGCAAATGCTTATAGAGCCCAAAGGGGAAGTATGCAAGAGATTCCCATTTTTAAGAACASTGAGCAATGTGCTATAGGTTCTACATTGGAAAATGTTAAAGCTTTCTTTAAACAAGTGGACTAGTCACTTGACTTGGAAGTRTATATTGTTTACAGAGGTCATTCCTTCCTGCCTCTATAGTTTATGATTCATAAAGAATAATATTTCARAGGTGAAAAAATGGAAAATCCAAACTTTCTGAACACTGCTTTAAGAATGGCTGAAAGGAATTTAATGTTTGGTTGTTTTTGCTTGAAATATAAAATCAGGTATGAACTAAGATTGAATAAGGTCAGACTCTGCTTTTCAGATGATCTAAGACCTAAAAATATTTTTGAGAGAAACTGTTCCCAGAGGCTGGGGGACAGGAATGGACACATTTTCTCAATTACAGATATAACAGTATTTAATTAAAACAACAAATGTAGTGAATGCAGTCCTGTATTTCCTATCAGTTGGATTCTATGCAGCTTTTTTTGATATATACGTGGGTATGTATAATTGAAAGTGGTGAAGCTGAAGTATATTATTCATATGTGCGTATGAAAAGCAGCATGTAATTTTATTTGTTCTTTATAGATCATGCATTGAGACTGTGGAACATCCAGACAGACACGCTGGTTGCAATATTTGGAGGAGTAGAAGGGCACAGGGATGAGGTGTTAAGTGCAGTAAGTGGAAGAATGTGGGGCAGTGATTTAGATTTACACAAAGGGTAGCGAGTTCATAAAATGCACCTTCTTATCCTCTGTGCACTGTGTTTGATTTTATGTCTAATGAAACTGAAGTGCATAAGCAATGTAGTAAGTGGATAGACAAGTGTAATTCTGAAGTGGTTTGACTGATCTGGCCATCTCTTAATAAACAGAACAGGAATTCACTTTTTATATCTGCTCCAGTAGCTAGATGCCTTATGGTACAGCCTGGAAGTAAACAAAATAGACCTSAGTGGGGCTGGAAAGAGTCTTAAGTTTTCATTATGGTCCCACTTCTAAAGTTCTTGAGGTCTTACCCAGCAAAAGCAGCAAGAACTAATAAACCTTCAGAGGGATAGAATAGTGAAGGAAATAGGAAATATCAGGTGAGTTATGCTGCTTTTTAATATCTATGGTCATATACTGGTACCCCAGCAAATACCAGTGAGAATACTTAACTTTTAATATGCCCTGCTTGTTGCCACTGCTGCTGTACGACCTGAAAGATGAGATGTATATCTGTATGAAACATGATGCTGTATCCTCCTGTAGTTCTAAGTTGTCATCAGCCATATATTAGCTTTGGAATTCTGCCACGATTGTTCCATAAAATGAAACATAAAGTGAAACCAAGGATATTTAGTAGCAGTAGCTTCATTGTCTGTCAGTGCTGTATTTTATTTTTTTTCCCCTTGGGTGAAAATGAGTAGAATTATTGTGCTTCTTAAAGTGAGCAGGATTAAGTCATTCTTAGCATTCTTTCCATTTGAACTATATACTTTTACTGCTTTCTCTACAAAGAAAATGCTGTTTTGACTATGTTTTGCATATGATGGAAGTTACAAAGTTACTGTAGTGTCATTTAGACTATATTATTTCATATACATAGGATTATGATCTTCTGGGTGAAAAAATCATGTCCTGTGGGATGGATCACTCTCTGAAACTCTGGAGAATTAATTCCAAGAGAATGATAAATGCCATCAAAGAGTCCTATGAGTACAATCCAAATAAAACCAACAGGTGGGTAATCTTCATCATCTTGGCTGTCTTTTCAAAATATGAATGTTCTCATTCCAGATTAAATCATATTGAAATAGGATTATTCTTGGGTTTAATGAGTGATGAGATTGTGTTGGATACTGAATCTCTCGAAGAAAACTGATCTTGTTAAATTTATGTCTTAGCAGGATTTTGTTGAAATCAAAGTCCTGACTAGAAAATGTCTGAGATTTTTCTCTATCGGTTTTAATTAAAGCTGATATGCTTTTGTGTTTCGATAGATGTCAATGTCTTTTCTTCTTTTCCAGTTCAAAATTTCCTGGAGGGAAACAAAACTGTGTAATGAAATATAGTAAATAATTCAGCTTTATAATGTAACTGTGGGTATGCAAGCAGGACAAAATGTTTACCTAGTAGTAACTTTCATAATTTTATGATCTCAGAGATGAGTAAATTTTAATGTAAACATGGCAATTAAAAATACATGACAGCTAAAGCCACCTTTATGAAACTGAGCAATCTTTTAATTAACGTTCAGTTAAACTGTTGAGAGTTTAAGACTCTAAAACAGTTGAACATGTTCAGCAATGAGGCCAGCTTTGAAAGTACTCTTGCTATTTTTTGATAACATTACCAAATATTAAATGTTGTTTCTTAAACTGATTTTTTTTTTATGTTTAGCAATTTAGATATTGCAGGAGGAGCATTGGGAAAACTTGAGTTGTCTTAATTAGTTCTTAAGATATTTGCCGAAGGGAACTGTACTCAGCATCTGAAGGAATGGTTTTGCTTGGCATTGTCATGTAAACTTGAGCCTTTGGGGAAACTATTCCATTAAGAATGAAAATGAAGACAGGGATTGTTCATATCCTAAATAAGTATACAAAATATACCAATACAAAATATATAACCAAAGCAGCAGAAGACAGACTTGTGATTTTAACAATAGGGTATGTTAAATGTCTCTACTGAAAATTAGACTTGTGCTTCTGGACCTCACTTGGCACTTTTCTCCATAGGCCTTTTATTTCTCAGAAAATTCACTTTCCTGACTTTTCTACCAGAGACATACATAGGAACTATGTTGACTGCGTACGGTGGTTGGGAGATTTAATCCTTTCCAAGGTAAGGTGGCAGATTTTCCAGTTAGATTACTCTTACTCATTTGCTCTAAGGATCTTAGACAGTTTAGGTTCCAGTAGAAGTTCAGTGGCAGTTTTGTCAGCTGTTGGGATAGCTGGGTAAGCAACTTGTACATAAAAAATCTTTAATAACTACAGCTATAGCTTTGTTAAGAGTACAGCAATATCAGCTAAATCAGGATCTGCATAGAATAATGAATAAAAGTGTAATACTGATCAAGCAACGTCTGGATCAAATTAGGATTCTCCTAATGAAGTGACTTTGATCTGTGTGGTAACAGTAGTAATGTTTGCCTGCAGATACCCAGCTGGGTAGGTGTCACTGCCTCTTCAACAGAAACTACTGTGTGCATGGTTCCATGGGCAGAAGGGGTTGCATGAGAAATCCTTAAATCTGGGTTAATTTATTGCTGCTCTTGAAAATGTGTTTGAGCACCTCTGGTTGACTTCCTTGGAAATGGGTGAGGGAGGGAGGGCTCATGTAATCCTGTTATCTGGCAGAGCTGTGAGGGCAGCAATCTGCCAATGATGGACAGTGACAAATAGCTGGTRATGTGGCTCTGATCTAAGGTTCAAGGTGAGATTCTCAGTTTTACTTTTTTTAAAGTCCTTAAAGAGATGTGAGATGAAGTGCTTGATTTAAAATTATAGTTAGAGTGAATATGCGGTATAAATTGTAAAAATAGACAATTTTCACTCTTTCTCCTTCCAGTCTTGTGAAAATGCCATTGTGTGCTGGAAACCTGGCAAAATGGAAGATGATATAGATAAAATCAAGCCCAGTGAGTCAAACGTGACCATACTTGGGAGATTTGATTATAGTCAATGTGATATTTGGTACATGAGGTTTTCCATGGATTTCTGGCAAAAGGTATGTGTGAGTTTTCACTTAGCCATATCTGAAGGTGACAAACTTTTCAGTGATTCCATGTGTATGTGTAAGGGAAGGGCTTTTTTTTTCTTCATATGCGATAATGTCATCCTTAAGAAGCAGAATTGTTTGGTACAAAAAACCTTATATGGAAAGGTGATGTTCCAGATATTTTATTTTGGGTTCTGTTTTATTTTGGGTTCTGTTTGCTGGGAAAAAAAAAAATCCATCCAATGCTTATTTTCCACTAAGGATAAATTTTTTGATACCTACAAATGGGGAAAAATGAGGCAAACTTTGAAGAGTTTCACATCCCTTCAGCAATCTCATTAGTTCATCTTCAAATGTACATTGTCAATTTACCAGCTACAGAGTCTTTATGAAATTCTGGCTTCCATTCTTGAAACAGTATTTCAATACTTGCATATCCTCTGCTTTTTTCCCAAGATGCTTGCTCTGGGCAATCAGGTTGGCAAACTTTATGTTTGGGATTTAGAAATAGAGGATCCTCATAAAGCCAAGTGAGTACTTAATTTTTAGTTTTATTTTTCCTTGGGGCACTGTTTTTCCTTTACTGATAACTGCAGAAATTCTTACATAGTAATTCCAGTTGCCCATTCCAACTACTAACCAAATAAACATTTTGAACCCCTAAAGGTTAAACATTTATTTATGTGTGTGTGTGTGTGTGTGTGTATATATATATATATATATAAAATATATATATTACTGTTTTATTGTTTGTTTTGCAGTAATGCCAAGAAGTCCCAGATTTATTTGGGGCATGTTGTGCTGGGCACTGTGTAGATAGAGAAAAAGAAAGTTTGGTCTTCAGAGAGTTTTCAAACTGACTAGGTGGAGAATTTAAAAGTAATTGAGAAGTGCCAACTGAATATAGCAGGTGACAAAACAGGTAAAGGACTAGAATAATGAGAGTACATAGGTTAGCTCTAAGAATAATGGGGAGGAAACAGTATGGCCTTCCAGTCCCTCTGTGCCTGGCCAGGTGATTCATTGCATATTTCCATATGTTTTTAAATATACGATGTTCCTGGAAATGTTGCAGTCTTTAATCACCCAATTATGATATTTTATTCCTAGACATTAGAAAAGAAAGTTGATTAGAAAATCCTAAATATGCTTTTAGTTAACACTTCAATGTAAAATGGATGAATGGGAAAATCAGGTGGTATAGAATGGGCAGGAACTTGCTGCTTTCCCAAATCCAGATTTCGAATACAATATATACTCTGAAAAATATAATCCTGCTGCCCTTCTAATCCAGTGTACGTGATGTAAGTAAGAAGTTGGGGAAACAGCAATCTATAATGTAGTAGCAAGTGCAGATTTAACATATTTAATACTGCAGCTGAATTAATTTTTTCTTTCTTTTTTTTTTTTTTTTTTTTTTAATATAGGTGTACGACACTTACGCATCCTAAATGTGTTGCTGCCATACGACAAACCAGCTTTAGCAGGGATAGTAGTATCCTTATAGCTGTTTGTGATGATGCCAGTATCTGGCGCTGGGACAGACTACGATAAGTTACCTTTTCTTAATTGAAAGTAGAAAATATATTTTCAAATTATAATATAGTCTGTTAACTTGCTAGGATGGTAGATGCATTTAGTGTAGACTTTTCTCTCAGGTTCAGCAGACTGAAGCTGAACTTAGTGATGTTTACATTCTGTGTAATGTTCTGCTTGAACTCTGCTGCTTTTAATAAAAAGAGGTATTTTTGTAAAGGTTTTTTGAATTGTCAATTTTAATTATTTCCTTCAATGGGTTTTCAGTTGCAGCCTGGGAAAATGCATTGTGCACAGCCAGCATATAAATATATCATAATGTGAGAGAAATTCGGTACATGTATGCTTGCAGCTGTCTTTGTCMCTTCTTATCTTAAATAAAAATCTAATGAAGCTATTGAACAATATCCAGGGACCACACAAAGGAAATACTGCACTTTGAGAATATAGTGTAAATAAATGTTAAATTACTGCTACAATATTTTTCAACTCATTCCTCTACTTAAGTCAGCTACACATTGCAACTGATTCAGTTTTAATAATCTCAGACTGGGATGTACTTTTCTCCATTTCTGATATTGATTAATGGRAAAAAGTCACTGTTTGTATTCATAGCTCTCACTGCTGTATTGTTTAGATTCTTCTTAGTTACTAGTTTAGTTGGACACATTTTTAAATTGCTTCTGTCAGTATTGCTGAGTATCCTCACAAATGTTTTRCTTGCTGTAGGAATAACAAATTCTACAATCAACATTACTTCATATAGTTTTAAAATACATGCCGTTAATAAAAATGAAAGGGGACAAACTGAAATAAGATAACAGACATCGTTAATGGTGATGATCTATTGCCAGAACACTTGTACACATGTCTTGTCAGTATGTAGTTAAAATCTTACTGCTGGTATTTGGTGTAATTTGTCCAAGATGTTGCACAAGAGCCATGAGTACTTTTGATGGGTTGGGACGGAGACATTAGTGAAGCAGAACCATTAATCTGTTATTCCCATTGACCTCTTCTTAGCCTTTTCCATAACACGTTAAATGAAAATTAGAATATTAGAGTATTGCATGAATACAAGCACACAATCTTTAGCAAGCTACTCGTTATTTTTTTGATCTGTAGAATGAGTTAAAAGAATGTAAAGGGGAAGACAGTTAAATATTCTCTTAAGCCTATAGTATTTATATGTATATATATTAATAWATACTTTTGTGCAGGCTGAAACTGTGCAAACACACACACGATGAGAGATGCAGTTCCTCAAGTTCTTCAGCAGAGTAAGTGCGGTTTGACACTAAAGTTGCAAGGCTGAGAAGCYTGACAAAAATGTACTGAAGGGTGGTGGTGTTGTTGCTGTTCTCCCYATTGTCTTCAAGCTGCCTGCGGTTCTCTTCAAATTACATAATTGGCTGCTTTATGTTAGCAAAACACAGGTGAGACAGAGGTAGGGTCTGCTTGCCTTTCTCTGCCAATTCGTTGATAATTGCACTACAGCTAGGAAAATGTTGCAGGACAGCTGCAAATGTTACGGGTGACTGAATGTAATCAAGTACTACTGGATTGCAATTTTTTTCAGCTGTTGCTCCCTGAGTATCTCCAAGGAGAAATTCATCATTTTATTACTGTTAAAGAAAGAGTTGGGGGAGAGGAGACACCTTCCCAAAATTTCTGTCATTCTCCACCAACACACAGAGACTTAGAAGTTGGTTGTTAATGTTTGGCTTAAATGTTTGGGTTTACAAGTCCTAAGGGGAAGTTTTCAGGCAAGCTGAGGGCTCTTATCTATTTGGTGAAAGGTAGTTAGTACTCCAGAGAAAGATTTTAGTTTATTATAACTTAGCTGCTTTTATAAAAGCAAGGCGCACACACACACACACACACACACACACACACACCCTCTCTGCACAATTAGAATTTTTACTACTTTTGATGCATTTTTTGTTGATTTTGGCACAAACTAGTGGCAGTGTATGCACTTGTTGCATTCCCTGATCTTGCACTTGCCACCTGCCAGTCCCACTTGGCTATTTGCAGTGATGAGGTGAGCGCACACCTAGAAATATTTCCTGAAAAAAAACTTTTCCCTGCTCTGGCAAGTGTTGACTCAGAAGGATGAATGATTAGGAAAGCATCGCAAAATGCAGAAGACTGAGTGTATTAATATCATAGTTTTGAGTCTCCCATGCCGGGACATGTTTGACCTCTAGCCTAGTGATCAGTTTAGTGTTTTGGGTTTTAAGAGTCTTCCATTAAAGTTCCACTTTTCTTACCCAATGTTAAGAAACTCAACATCACATGAAAATATACTCTAAATCATCATCTGAAGTATGCAAAGAAAACAYTCTAAAACATATCAGTGCATCATGAAACAGGAGAATGCAGCAGGAGGAATGTAGTTTCCATTCCTAGACAAGTGGTTCTGCAGCCTAACAAACCAATGCGTCTTTATTATTGTCCATAAAAAGAAAGTAACTCTGCTGAGATGGTTTCTCCTTCATACTCTTTGCTTCTGACAGCACATGCACATGTGTGTCCTAAATTTGGCATTTACTCTGCAGATTAGGAAATAACGAACTTCTCTACAGTCTTTGAGATACAAGAGAGATTGTACATTTCGGTCACTTGCAGTCCAATAATCCATTTGATGTGAGCTGAAATCCACTTGATGGGAGAGATAGTACTGAGAATCGCTGTTACAGGCTACAGAACACAGGTCATGCAAGAGCAACTTCTGCCCTCTCCACTCCAGAATATAGAATAGCAATGGTATGTTCCCTGTGGAACAGTATGGGGCAAAAGAAAAGGCAACAGGACATCTTATGCCTTTGGGGGGAAACTAATATTTCACTGCCAATGATGTCAGCTGGTGAAGATAACAAATCTGCAGGAAAAGACAAGTTACCAGCCTGAAGGTGAGTTCCATAATAACCTGGCAGAATACAGAATTTAAATGACTGTGCAGTTCCAAGACACTGGGCATGTATTACATTTCCCTATATGCACTAAATGCCTGTTTCCTCAAACATCCTATTGTGACACTAGTTGTAGTTCTGACACAACCAGGGAAGTTCAGGAATAATCAACCAAATTTCTTGGACCCCTCTTTCTTGTAGGGCCCTATCTCAGGGGAATCTTCTAAGTAGGTTCCTGAAGAGACAAAAGCCCCATATCGTGAAATGTGTYGTTGCGATCATGCCTGTGCCTTGTTCCCTATTTGCAGGATCCGTAACTCCACCATGCCATGGTCACTGCAGCCAAGGTTGTTTGAGAGGTTGCAAGAAACTCTGTGTCTTCAACTAGATCTTGCTCACTGGAACGAGGCCCAGCAGAGACCTCTCTCTTGGTTCTTCTACCACCTGTATCAGGGAGTTATCATCAATCCTCTCCTGCATCTTCTGTGCGTTGCTGTGCCTTGCCTACCTGCAGCAGGTATCATAGTGGTTAAAACTTGCAACGTGTGCAAGTCACACTACAAAAGTTTTTGGTAGTTTTCTCCATATATATTTTATTTCTCAGAAAGTCCACTTTCCTCATCTATGAGAGACATATATAAGAAGTATGTTGACTCTAAGCCCACAAGAAATCTGTAGCACAGTTTGGACAAGAACTGAGGCATTGTGACATCCCTTCAGAACAACCACTCAGGTTTCATGTTGTAGCCTCAGGCTTGGGGACTCCCCACRCAAAAGATGAGGCAACCATTCCTATGCTTCTCTCTTGTGACAAGTGCCCTCATGAAAATCACAAGAATCACAGAATCACAGAATGGTTAAGGTTGGAAGGGACCTCTAGAGATCATCTAGTCCAATCCCCCTGCTCCAGCGGGGACATYCAGAGCACGGGGCACAGGGTGGCATCCAGGTGGGTTTGGAAGATCTCCAGAGAAGGAGACTCCACAGCCTCCCTGGGCAGCCTCTTCCAGGGCTCTGTCACCCTCACAGTGAAGAAGTTCTTCCTCATACAGAGATGGAACTTCCTGTGTTTCAACTTGTACCCATTATCCCTTGTCCTATCAATGGCTACCACTGAGAAGARTTTGGCCCCATCCTCCCTACATTCTCTCCTTGGGTATTTATACATATTGATCAGATCCCCTCTCAACCTTCTCTTCACCAGGCTAAAGAGGCCCAGGTCAGTCTCTCCTCATACAAGAGATGCTCCAGTCCCTTAATCATCTTGGCCATCCCTTCCAATCATCTCTTGCTGTTGATATATTTATAGCATCCCTTTCTGTTGTCTCTGACATTCCTTGCTAAATCTAATTCCAAATGGCCCTTGGTCTTCCTCATTGCATCCCTGTATTCTCTGAATGTGCCTATATTMTTCACATGTGGCTTTCTTCCACATGACATATGGTCTCTTTTTCTCATTAAGTTTACCTTAGTCTTTCCTCACATGTATATGTAAGCTATATATATGTTACATATTTATACATAAATAACACATGTAATCCAAGATTTCTCATACCCATGTCCCACAACTGAGCTTCACATCAGAGAGAAGAGGTAATTAAGGTGAGCTTTGCTGAAAAGATTCAGAATAATTCCAGACAAGTGGTAGTGGGATAGTACTTGCTATTCCAACTTAGTGTTCTTCCTATTCTGTTATTTGCTGGATTTCAGAGCACACATCCAGATTATTTTAGTACTTTCTTTCATGCTGTCCTGTCAGAGGTTTTGTCACRTGCATTCGTTGGATCAGAAGACAGCTGCAACAGCAGAGAAAAACCAATTATGAAATCAAACACAAAAAACCCCTCTCACTTGGCCATGACCCTCCCTGCCTCTGTGTGCAGCTGGCCACTGAGGCGGGAAAAATATATACACCTTCCAGTGTGTATGCACAACACTAAGCTGCACACAAGCACCTAGAAGAGGGTCTAATACAGGTCTTAAGGTATCTGAATTCCTTCCACTTGTGGTGGGTAACTTCTGTTTCACTTGTGTCTGGGTCTTAGCAGCATATCACTTACTCTGGAACCACTTACTCTTTCAAGGACTTCTCCAGCATTTTGTCAGTTTTCCCTTTTGAGGGTGGGTGGGGAAACAAAACACTTGTCTTTGTCCTATCCGCTGATTGCTTTGGACTATAAACAAGACACATGTTTCTTTTTTGTTTCTCTTCCAGTTGCCTTCCCCAGCTTTTTTCCTTCTTCCCAGATAGTCTTGAAGGAAGTTTATTCAATAGGAATCAATAAAACACGTAGATTTATATTATGTCCATGCTCAAAACACAGACCCTTTCCCACCCTCTTCCCAACAGATGACATCCAAAAGTCACAGAGCAGCACAAAACAGGACCAGAATCACTGCTTCCCTTTGATGATGCCCCAACAAACTTACGCATTTGTAGCACTCTGYTCTACTAAGGTGTGCACAGGCACCTCTGCAAGGYGTGCGGCYGATAGTCGACTGGGAATCAGTTCYGACTTCTGTAGAAATGAGATGAAAGCTTTAGCCCCTGGCCTCACCCCAGCTCTCCAAAGCCACTGTAGACAAGAAGCTGGTAATGGGAAGGCTTAAGTCAGGCATCCAACCTACACGGTCCAGTTGTGCTTCATAAAGTCCAAAGATTAACAATTTGGGTAGGCCCGGACACTTCCATTGGAGCAGGAGAACCCCAGAAATCCTCCCCCCCACACTGTTTAGTCATTCTAAATCCTTCCACTCCTTCCCTCTCATATATCAGAGGATATTAAAAGCACATGGTACAATGGCCATTTTTGTAGCTGAAACACTTCTCAAAACGTGTTCTTACAGAGCTTTCCTGGAATGCCTTCATCTTCTGTAGTGCAGCTTTTTTGGCCTCCAGATTCAGCTCCCGCTCTTTCTTTCCTTGCAGCCTCTCTGCTAGGCTTGTCAACTGTTATGCAAGAAAGAATCCATTTTAGTGTGACCACAARAAAYAATCACTGAATGTGAATGGTGTGAAGGCCTCAAGGGTRCATATCCTCATTTTCAGGACAGTCACGGCTGAGCTCTCCTTTACCAAGTCAACCTTAACCTTGAAAGCTCCAGCCTTGAGCCATGAAGCCAAAGGAAATGCCTCACTTCATTCTGGTCAGTTGCAAAGCAACTCCTAACTCTTCATTTACAGAAGGCATTTTAGCAAATATTTTGTTTCTCCTCAAACTACTTCCGATCAAGCTAATTGAGGGATGATCAATCTATGGCCTCAGCACAAGGTGCTGCTCTTTTATATTCCCTTTTTATTGAGAGTTTTTCCCTCCCTCGATGAATTCACAAGCCTGATACAGACTGCAGTCATTGGCAAACACTTTACATCCAAAATTCCACTATGAGATCAACACCTACAAAAGTCACCTCTCCCTGGGGAAAGGCTATTTGTCTGAATGCTTTAAAATGCTTACAGTACCTGGGTGCCATGGCTATTATTCCTTTCCCTAYGAGCCTCATACTCTGCCCAGTCTGTCAAGGCTTTCTTTTCATTTCTTTGGGCAGAGGTTAACAGGGAATTTCTTAAATTCCATTCCGTAGCAATGTTGCTGGTTTCCTGGAAGAACACAGAAATGCCCATAGCACTAGTCTCCTCTCTGTGCTGGAAGGTTTTATTTTGGGCACACTTTTCTACCCTTCGTCTTCCCCCTTCCTGCCAGCAGTTTAGCCCTGCTGGCTGGGAGGAGAATCATTTCCATGATCGGTATAAATCCAGACAATCAACAAGATATCACTAATAGCTCTTCTCATTGGTGGCCAGTGACAGGACAAGGGGAAATGGGTATAAGTTGAAACACAGGAACTTCCATCTCCAGGTGAGGAGGAACTTCTTTACTGTGAGGGTGACAGAGCCCTGGAACAGGCTGCCCAGAGAGGTTGTGGAGTCTTCTTCTTTGCAGATCTTTGAAATCTGCTTGGATGCAGCCTGGTGCCACATGCTCTAGGTTACCCTGCGTGTGCAGGGGCATTGGACTAGATGACCTCTGAGGTCCCTTCCAACCCTAAACATTCTATGATTCTATGATTCTATGATTCTATGGAAAGCAATGCATTTCTAGCCCATAAAAGCCTAGCTGTTACCCACATAAAGTGGTTGTATATTTTTCATTCACAAAGGGACATGAAGACCACAAAGCAGCTATTTAACATAAATATGGATATTTTGAGGTAGCTTTTAAAGAAAGTTACGTCTAAATAAGGTTTTCTGTCATTGAAGATGATGCTACAAATAGCAAAAGCTATAGCACATGCCTGTATTGCTTTCATAAAATGCTCGTAAGTGAGGGGTTCAGTTTTGTGCTTGGCTTCCAAAGTCTTTTTTCTGTCCTCTTTCTCTGTGGAGCTTCTCTGAATTTCAGGCAGCTTCCTAAAAATATACAAGATGGTTTTCTGTGAAGTCAGGAGGTGTAACTTAGGACAAGCCACACTGTTGCTGGAAATGGCAGATTCCTGGAGGGACCCTGATGCTTCCCTCCGGGCAGTTCCACTAGGTAGTCTAAAAYACAGTGGCCAGGTCTRAAAACAGACATTATTGCTGGGAGAGAGAGCAAACATAGGACAGCGTCACGGGTGGAGGAAAACCACCCTGCCATTCATCTCTCCCTTGTACTTCTTCTGTGTCTGTCACAAAAAAAAAGAAGAAAAAGAAAAAGAAAAAGAAAAAACAGAGCGAAAGGTAAAAGGGTTTGTCCTGCTCTAA
Organism: Nothoprocta perdicaria; assembly: GCF_003342845.1. NCBI lineage: Eukaryota > Metazoa > Chordata > Aves > Tinamiformes > Tinamidae > Nothoprocta > Nothoprocta perdicaria. Next base: position 5,132 of record NW_020454672.1, on the reverse strand, counting down.
ATAGTAGTGAATAATCCATGGAAGCAAATCTGGAGTTTACAATGCCTTCTTCATCAGCAGCCTTTCAGCTCAAAGCCTGAGCTCGTGAATGGTCCAGTAGCAACACAAATAGCCAGMACTGGTCATTGCTTTTGAGAGAGGCAGGCCAGGYCACATGTTTTGAACTTCACACAGTCTACTATCCATTTAGAGGGGGCTACATCACACTCCAAGAAGCAGGACTGCACTGGCACACTCCTTCCAAAACCTCTAGACTAGTTCACAGTGCCTTCCAGGAACAACCTGCAGTGGCAAACAAAGCTGAGACAAACACTGGCATTAGCGAGAAGCAATTCAGACCTCTCCTGCCTCTCAGGAAATRTYGTGAGATCATGAACACGGGTGTCACAGCACAAAAAGAGCAGTGTCTTTTCAAGCARGACACCATGAGACCCTCAAGACCCTCAGTTCTGCAGCAATTCCTTCCTGTCAGCTGCCAAACACATCTAATCCCATGGAGGAAGCGCATGAGAAAAACGAAGCGGACCTTAGGCAAGCCTCCGACGGGAAAGCTTAATTCCATGTGCCACTTGTTAATTATCTTTCAGAATTCTCTAAGAATCACGGTCMAAGGAAACCTCTCCCTTGCACAAGTACAAGGCATAGTGTTACCCGCTGCCATATATCTGAAAGACTCACCTAACTGAGGGCTCTTTTCTCTTTTTCTTCTCCTGCAGTCCTTCCTTCAAATTATCAGCCATTCTTCTTGCAGGAGCATCATGCACAAAATCTGGAAAGGTAACAACTAAGAGCATGAAAAAAAAAAGAATTCTTTGAACAATATCTTGGTGAGGCTTTCAGTGAGAAGGACAAGCATGGATATGCTCAATGCCATCCTAAAGACCTCTCAGGAGTTCTCTCAGGAGTCATTTCAGACTGACCTTTTTTGTTATTCTTATCTTCATCATCATCATTTTCATCATCATCATCAGTTACTTTTTGGAGAGATTTTATAAGGTGTTCTCCATGTTCTGTCTTAAACTGTAAGCTGGAAATAGGAAGATAACAGTTTACACAGAGAGCACTATGGTCTCTCTGAAGCTTTCATGGAGCATCTCAATTTGCCACAGAGCAATCGCACAAGCACTCTACAGTTAATGGTTTACAAAAKCAATAGAACACCCTTCACAAGTGCATTAGGAGAGCAAGCTACAGAGGAATGGCACCTGGTACCTGCAGAAGCAGGATGGGCTCCATCCCATTCCATGAGGAGTGTTCCTGTTAGCAAGTTGAGTCAAACACAATCCTCTGTCCTACAACTTGAGATCATCTTTCACATCTTATTCAGAGTTCACCTAGAGCATATGCAGGTCTCTTGMTCTCCAGTTGGTCAAGAGCATTTTCAGTTTCAGTTTACCCCTCTGTGACTGATGTCATAGCATCTCAAAAGAGGGAACTTCACCAGCCGGGTCATAAATGGACAGACTTTGCAAGGCTGGACCTAGAACACATCACACTACAAATAGGCTTTAGGCTTTGCCTTTGCCAAGGAGTCAGTTCTTTGTACAGTTTGAGTCACAGCAGMCAGCAAGAGCTCAGTGTGTTTGTGAGTGAGAACTCCTCAAATACTCTCATGAGCAGCAAACCAGGGTTAGCCTGAAAAGGCCAAGCAGCTGCCCACTTCTGCAGCAAAGGGCAACARAGCAGACCTCCTCACCTRGGAAACAGGATGTCAGCTTCAGGAAGAATGACAGGAATGTCAGRTGCTGCCTGGGGAATGACCCAGTTCACCTTCCCTTTTCTCTGCAACAGAGACAGAGTGAGATGAGATGATCCAGGGCAGTGGCTGTGAATGCTTCAGGCTGTCTTCTTGYCATGGGGAGTAGCTGGTTCTCATACCCTTCTCCCTAAGCTCTCGAGAAGAAGATACGGGGTTGCATTGGTCCTTCAGTTGTCTCAAAACAAGACAACMGACCACATGAGAAAATACCTACAGGGCACCTTGCTGAGTGTATGTAATGTTGATGACAAGTGGCCAACTGAACCAGATATAACTATCCACTGGCCACAAGTGCTACAGGCTTTTGAGACAGCATGCAGTCCTGCAAGTAGCACTCCCAAAACAGGAAGACTTACATTGGTAACCACATCCTTGAGGTATCCCATTTCATCCACGCTGAAAGCAAAGTCTTCATAAAACCTCATTTGCACTTTTTTTCCTCTTATAAAAAGAACACCCACGTTACGGAAAGAGAAATCAATATTCAGTCCCTGTGACATGCAGCGAGACAGGCASAGCAAGGTCTCTTTTATACAGTTCTTCACAACTTCCTGCAGATTTTCCGTTTCCCATGCTAGCTTGCCATATTCCAAAGGGACGACTGGCACAAAATCTATCAAAAGAAAACAAACAAACAAACAAAAAACCCCAAAACAAATAAAAGCGAAGTAACATTCACAGCAAAGACACAAGCCACTATCAAGTGTGAGCAGCTTCTCTGACCTCAGGAAATGCCTTAAGGCCAGTGCTCTTTTACTTCAGCACTTCTCCTCTGAGGAACAACCCCTCTAAATTTTGGAGTTTGCATTCATGAGTCYATGGTAAATGGCTACTTGGAAGTTCGACCTTGTAAAGGGCCTTGAACCAWCCTTTCTAGACAGCATTATCAGCCCCCCACATCTTTTCAAAGGGAAACAAGAGCTTACTATGTCTTCTCACCTGCTATGGACTGCTTAACACTTCCAAGGCCATTAAACTTTCTAAGAGTCTCTGACAGTTGAAATTCAGGCCTATCAATAGGCAGACGCTCATCCTTTCCCACACRTAGCTCTTGCCTAGTAACACCAAATGTGCCCAGTCCAGTTATGTAGATTCCCTAAACACAGAAAGTATGTCCAAGGATAAGAAACTGAGATAGGAAAACTAAAGGTGGCCTTACAAGAGCACAGCTATTGAGGCAATTGAGAAGGBTTTCCTAGATTTTTCTTCTCCCCCCACTCTTTCCCCAAAAGACTTGCTACAGTTAAAGGTAGCTTCTAACTGTTGTGATACAAGCTGGTAAAGGATCGTGTTATTTTAATGGTCCTTCCACCCTGGAATGGGGAATRGAGAGGCCCAAGACAATATGGATTGCTGGAACCTTCTAGAGCTGGGCTCTGCTTCTTCCKGAATTTTCTCTGCTTACAGAGACTCTGATTTGGGCCAAGCCTGTAAACTGCATTTCAAAGCAGAAAGAACCCACCCAGAAGGAAAAGGAGGGGATGACTAACTGTGTTAAATGGCATTGATGATGGTGTGAGGGGAAAAAAAACAGCATAGGATCACCTTTTTCTGTAACAACTCTTGCTGAATGGCAAAAGACACATGATCCCAAATTTCCACGACTTCTGTGGAGCAAGTGGAAGAGACATATTATGCGCTAAGGCACCAAGCTCRCAACTGCTCAAGAACATTCCTAACCAGCAATGTCACTGATGYCYATGTCATCAAACAGCTGACACTTATGGCTGASACATATGGCCCAGCTTTTAACACATCAAAGACTACTTGCCCACATGGACTCAACTGTCCTACTCAAAAATGGAGCATATCTCTGTGTTCAATACTAGGCTACATATGTGTGAAGTACAACATGACCAGGGAAACTTGGCAGCCAATTTCCATCAAAACTAGAAGTCCACTCTAGCACCCATGGAGGCTTTGGAATCCGGAGGCTTTTTACATGCCATGACCAGTTGTGCTCTCATTTCAGCCTTAGATAAACAGACACTAGACTTTCAATGGTACAAYTCCAGTTCCTTTAATGAAGCACGAGCCCATGTTGGCCAGTCACTGCTTTGGAGCAAGATGGAACTCTCCATGCTYGGCAGCTTCTAAAGCCACTAGAAGTCAGTAGCAGAGTTTGGACAAGAACCGAGGCATCATGACTCCCATCCTATAGCCCCTTCAGAACAACCACTCAGGTTTGATTTTGTAGCTCCCAGGCCTGGAGACTCCCCACGCAAAAGATGAGACAATCATTCCTATGCTTCTCTCTTGTGACAAGTGCCCTCATGAAAATGCTTCTGAGGCTGTCACCTCTGGTCGTGTGAGTCATGAGCGCTGGAAACAAGTATCTGGCAGGCCCCTTSAGGGCACCTTGCTGTGGCCGTAAAAAGAAGGGCATGGTTGTTAGGCCTTGAGTCTACCCTAACACTAGGTAGCTAGCTGGACCTGAAAGGTCACASATAGTCCKCCCTCTTGGCCTCAACTGCCTCTTCTACTGACAACAATAGCCCTCCAGCAACTGCAGAGCAGATGCCCTGGAGAAAAGCAGCTGCTAGTTCATCAGCCASTGCCTGACACCTCTCAGCAATATGTAAGCAGGCAACACGAGCAAGGCCAAGCAGTGACATGTGTCACTACGTCACAGCTGACATCTCTCTCACTGTGATGTCACAAGAGTGGGTTGCACCCTCCCACTGCAGGAGCCCCAGCCAGGCTTTGGCATAAACTGGCCAGGGGAACTCCCATCTGGAGAGCTGCCTTGTGCCCACAGAGGTCCATGGGCCAAGGAGGGCCACAAGCTACTCTCACTGGGATAAGGTTCACACAGATTGCCCAGAAACTGTGCTAAGGGCAGGATACTTGGCTACAGTTTCTGGTAGAGGAGTTTGCAGGGGATCTCTCTCTCTCTCTGAATGCACAAATAAACACAGTGACTTCCAGTCCTGGGGAGGGAGCACTTGTCTGCAATTTGTTGTTGTGTTCATCAAGATCCAAAGAAAGAGCAAGGCTGCTGAATGAACAGAAAAGCTTCCCTTCACCCAYAGCAACCTTTCCTTTCACCACAGTTATCTCCAAAGAGTGTTAGGAACCATCATGAACATGTATCCAAAGGGCCTGCAGTGCGTGAGAGATCTCAACCAGCATAGCAGAAAATTTCCCTTCAGCACTACAATATCTTTATGCAAGAAAGCTCTCAGGGAACCAAGGCTTTCCAGTTTTTATGGCAAGCCACATGTGTTGTACAGATAAGAAATGAAACCTGGTTGGGAGCCTCAGCTCTGTAGTACTGTGTGTTTTTTTCTCTTCAAGTTCTTTAGAGCTGCAGCAGACACACCCAAAGCTGAAGATCCGCCCCAGCTGAGGTAACAGGAAAAAAAAAAAAAAA
>NW_020454671.1:0-1771 GCF_003342845.1 Nothoprocta perdicaria | reverse complement strand
AAGGACCCCATTTAGGGTGCAAGGAGGTGTTTTGGGGTGGATAGGGGTGGTTTGGGGGTGCAAGGAGGCGGTTTAGGGTGCAAGGAGCCGATTTGGGGTGAAAGGGCCCCATTTAGGGTGCAAGGAGCCTCTTTGGGGTGCAAGGAAATTGTTTCGGGGTACAGGAAACCGTTTGGGGGTGTGAGGAGGCATTTTGGAGTGAATGAGGCCAGTTTAGGGTGCCCGGAGCCTGATTTGGGGTGCAGGGAGCTGGTTTAGGGCGCAAGGTGCCAGTTTAGGGTGTGAGGACCCAGTCTAGGGTGCGAGGACCCAGTCTAGGGTGCAGGGACCCAGTTTGGGGTGCAAGGACCTGGTTTGGGGTGCAAGGAGCCAGTTTAGGGGTGCAAGGAACTGTTTTGGGGGTCCAAGGAGCCGTTCCGAGGTGCAAGGGGCTCTTTTAGGGTGCAAAGAGCCAGTCCAAGGTGGAAGGGTCCGTTTTGGGGGTGCAAAGAGCCATTCTGGGGCCCAAGTGGCCATTTTGAGGTGCAAGGAGCCGTTTTGGGGGTACAAGGTGCCATTTTAGGGTGCAAGGTGCCATTTTGTGGCCCAAGGAGCTGTTTTGGGGGTACAAGGAGCCATTTTAGGGTGCAAGGTGCCATTTTGTGGCCCAAGGAGCCATTTTGGGGGTGCAAGGGGCCATTTTGGGGCCCAAAGAGCCATTTGGGGGATGCAAGGAGCCCTTTTGAGGTGCATGGGGCTCTTTTGGGGAGCAAGGAGCCATTTTGAGGTGCAAGGAGCCATTCTGGGGGCACAAGGAGACGTTTTGGGGTCCAATGAGCCATTTTAGGGTGTAGGGACCCATTTTAGGGCACAAGGAGGCATTTTGGGGCCCAAGGAGCTGTTTTAGGGTGCAAGGACATGTTTAAGGGGCACAAGGAGCTGTTTTGGGGCCCAAGGAGCCGTTTTGGGGCACAAGGAGCCATTTTGGTGCCCAAGGAGCCATTTTGGGGGCGCAAGGAGCCGTTTTGATGCCCAAGGAGCCATTTTGGTGCCCAAGGAGCCGTTTTGGGGCCCAAGGAGCCATTTTGGGGCACAAGGAGCCGTTTTGGGGCCCAAGGAGCCCTTTTGGTGCCCAAGGAGCCATTTTGGGGGCACAAGGAGCCGTTTGGGGGGCACAAGGAGCCGTTTTGGGGCCCAAGGAGCCATTTCGGGGCACAATGAGCCATTTTGGGGCACAAGGAGCCGTTTTGGTGCCCAAGGAGCCGTTTTGGGGCCCAAGGAGCCATTTCGGGGGCGCAAGGAGCCGTTTTGGTGCCCAAGGAGCCATTTTGGGGCCGAAGGAGCTATTTCGGGGCACAATGAGCCATTTTGGGGCACAAGGAGCCGTTTTGATGCCCAAGGAGCCGTTTTGGGGCACAAGGAGCCGTTTGGGGGGCACAAGGAGCCATTTTGGGGCACAATGAGCCATTTTGGGGCACAATGAGCCATTTCGGAGCACAAGGAGCCATTTTGGGGCCCAAGGAGCCATTTTGGGGGCGCAAGGAGCCATTTTGGTGCCCAAGGAGCTGTTTTGGTGCCCAAGGAGCCATTTTGGGGCACAATGAGCCATTTTGGGGGCACAAGGAGCCGTTTGGTGCCCAAGGAGCGGTTTTGGGGCACAAGGAGCCGTTTTGGGGCACAAGGAGCCGTTTGGGGGGCACAAGGAGCCGTTTTGGTGCCCAAGGAGCCATTTTGGGGCCCAAGGAGCCATTTCGGGGCCCAAGGAGCCATTTTGGGGCACAAGGAGCCATTT
>NW_020454670.1:0-1835 GCF_003342845.1 Nothoprocta perdicaria | reverse complement strand
CTCGGCTGGCCTTCTCCACGTGGATGAGCTCGTCGGGAAACGTCAGCAGGTTGGGGTAGGACTGTTCACACTGTTCAGCCACGAAGTGCAGCAGCGTCAGCTTCTGATCCGAGGACTTCGTGTCTCGGAGCTGGTAAAAAAGAACAAAGTTGTCACCAGAGGAGGTCTGTATGAAAAGTATTTATCCATCAGCCCACAGCTATTCCCAGGCCCACCTGCAGGTTGCTAGGAAATAAACAGAGTGTAGGGATGAGCTGCCCGTGGAAAAGCTCTCACCTTGCAGAGAAAGCTGATGTTGAATCCAAAGGCCCCGGCATTCCGGGAACCGGCGTTCATGAAGTTGCCCACGAGCAGAATGAACTCCAGGAGGCCGGAGAAACTCTCACTCTTGCGCACTTCTTCGCAAGCTGCCGTCACCGAAACGATCTCGGGCTTTATGTTCTCTATCTGTTCATTGAACTGCAGCTTGAAGAGGATGGCATTGAGCCGGGGTCGAAGGCGAGAAACTGAGCTAATCTGAGAAGGGAACGGCAAAGGAAAAGTGTTCACAAATAAAGGGGGAGAAGTGAGGTGCTCTGAGAAAGAAGGGGGTGAGAACAGACGGTTACTCACCACGAGCTACAGCTCCTACAGACCCACTCTATGGGAGCGGGTGTCAAACCTCCCGAGTCCCAAAGACGCCCAGAGCAGTTGCTCTTCAGAGACTCTCACCCACTCACACTTCAGGCATCTGCCTTTAACCCACACACCACCTTGTAACGCAGACCCTCCCCACCAAGAGAAGATTAAGTCAAGGTGGMGGAGGAGGCAGGTGAGCAGCACAGGATGCACAAACACAGCAGCAGCAGCAGCCTTTTCTACTGCACAGAATCACCACAGCCGTTCACTCTCAGAAGACCAGATCCAGGGCACATTAAAGCCTRCAGTCCTGTGGACTTCAGACACCTCCAGCACTTGTTTTGTGCAGGCYTCAGTCCAAGTCCAAGGCAGCTACAAGCACAGGGATCAGCAGGGGAGTAACGCACAAGTTTTTGTTTCAAGAGAGGAGAGAGAGGCTTCTCCTGGGATGCGCTGACTGATCTGGTCCCAAGGGACTATCAGCCAGCCCAGCTGCCACAGGATCCTGCGGCAGGACCCACACATCCCTGAAGCAGCTCGTTAGGCCAGGCCTTCTGCTTCTCACTGCTACACTGAGCGAACAGTTACCAACCAACTGGGGTTGGTAACTGGAATAGGAATAGACATTCCTGTTCAGAGACAGCACAAGGAGTGCAGAGCTGCGGTGGGACAGCATACAGGGAACAAAGCAGTGAGAAATGCGATTTCTTAATTAGAAAAAGGTGCTGCTGCATCTTTCTTGGCTCAAGCAGAGGGAAAGGCACTCACCACAACCCCAAACTGCTCCGGTTCTGCCAGGTCATTGTACTCATCCTTCAGTTCGGCGAGCATCTTCAGCTGCTCTGGCTCTGGCATTTGCTTGATCAAGTTCTACAAGAGAAATGCAGACGTGGGGTTCTGGTACCCTGGTCCCAACACAAGCAACTGACGGAGATGTCCAAATGACAGTGTAAAAAGAGCCTGGTTACACTCTATGCTCTTCCCACACGAGAAAGGAAGGAGATAAAAATTTCAGGAAAGCTCTGCCGTGAACTGGGTCGCTATCTCCCAAACTGCAACACAGCAAAAGCTGGGAAGCCGCCACGTACACAACTGTCCCTCCTGCGTGYGCCCAGTCCACAGGCTCACCTGGATCATGGACTCGGTGAGCACAGCTTCATTCACCTCCAGGATGACAGTCTTGATTTCTTCATAGGGCATGCGGAAAGAGCCCAGGA
>NW_020454669.1:0-1745 GCF_003342845.1 Nothoprocta perdicaria | reverse complement strand
GCTGGGGGGCTCGGGGGGGGGGGGGACACCTCAAAAGCGTGCCCCCCCCGCCCCCCATAGGGACCCCCGTGGCGCTGAAGTTCGTGGCCAAGCGGCCGGGCGCGCTCGAGGCCTTCGTGGGCGAGTACTGCGTGGCGCTGAGCCTGGCGGCGCACCCGTGCGTGGCGGGCGCCCTGGGCATCGCCTTCCAGACGCCGCGCCACTACGTCTTCGCCCAGGAGCTCGCCCTCGCCCGCGACCTCTTCTCCATCCTCCAGCCCGAGGTGGGCGCCCTTGGGTGCTGGGGGGCGCCCCTGGGTGCTGGGAGGCACTGGGAGGTTGGGAACACCGAGGGCGCCGTGCAGGACAAGGAAGGAGGTTCCCATGGGTGAGGAGGGGGCACTAGGAGCCCTACGGGACCCCCGTGGGTGCTGGAGTACCCAGGGGTGTCCAGGAGCACTGGGGGTGCTGGGGGAGAGGGGGATGCAGGGCGCTATGGGGACCAGGGTGCAGGGGACCTGGGGGGCATGGGGTGCAGGGGTGACCAGGGGACCTGGGTGCGCTGGCGAGCAGGGACACTGGGTGCACGGGGTGCCCTGTGACCAGGGACACTGGGTGCCTGGGGTGCAGGGGTGACCAGGGGACCTGGGTGCTCTGGGGAGCAGGGACACTGGGTGCATGGGGATGCAGGGACAGTGGGTGCACGGGAAATCAGGGACACGGTGCTCGGGGACACATGGCCACCAGGTGCATGGGAAATCAGGGACACTGGGTGCACTGGAAATTAGGGACACCGGGTGCACGGGGACGCAGGGACACCGGGTGCACGGGAAATCAGGGACACGGTGCACGGGAAATCAGGGACACTGGGTGCATGGGGACACAGGGACACTGGGTGCACGGGAAATCAGGGACACTGGGTGCATGGGAAATTAGGGACACGGTGCACGGGGATGCAGGGACACCGGGTGCACAGGAAATCAAGGACATGGTGCATGGGAAATCAGGGACACCGGGTGCACGGAAACGCAGGGACACCGGGTGCGCAGGGATGCAGGGAGAGTGGGTGCATGGGGACGAAGGGACACTGGGTGCGCTGGGGAGCAGGGATACTGGGTGCATGGGGATGCAGGGACAGTGGGTGCACGGGAAATCAGGGATACTGGGTGCACGGGAAATCAGGGATAGTGGGTGCACAGGAAATCAGGGACACGGTGCACAGGGACGCAGGGACACTGGGTGCACGGGAAATCAGGGACACTGGGTGCATGGGGACACAGGGACACTGGGTGCACGGGAAATCAGGGACACGGAGTGCATGGGAAATCAGGGACACTGGGTGCATGGGGACACAGGGCCACCAGGTGCATGGGAAATCAGGGACACCGTGCATGGGAAATCAGGGACACTGGGTGCATGGGGATGCAAGGACACTGGGTCCATGGGGACACAGGAATACTGGGTGCACTGGAAATTAGGGACACCGGGTGCACGGGGACGCAGGGACACCGGGTGCACGGGAAATCAGGGACACCGGGTGCACGGGAAATGAGGGCCGCCGGGTGCCCGGCGCCGGCTGGCACGGCGCGCGCCCGCGGCAGGTCGGCGTGCCCGAGGTGCGCGTGCGCCGCTGCGCCCTGCAGCTCGCCAGCGCCCTGGACTACATGGGCGCCAAGGGGCTGGTGCACGGCGACGTGAAGCCCGACAACGTCCTCCTGCTCGACGCCGAGTGCCGCCGCGTGAAGCTGGGCGACTTCGGGCAGAGC
>NW_020454668.1:0-1791 GCF_003342845.1 Nothoprocta perdicaria | reverse complement strand
GACGCTGTTCACCCGTCCCGCCGGGGGGGAGCGCACACCGCGACGCGGGTGACGCTGTTCACCCGTCCCGCCGGGGGGGAGCGCACACCGCGACGCGGCTGACGCTGTTCACCCGTCCCGCCGGGGGGGAGCGCACACCGCGACGCGGGTGACACTGTTCCCCCCTCCCCGCGCTACAGCCGTGCACTTCGAGAAGGGCGAGTACCAGCGGTGCCGCGAGCTGTGCGAGGAGGCCATCGAGGTGGGGCGCGAGAACCGCGAGGACTACAGGCAGATCGCCAAGTGAGTCGCGGTGTTGTCACCCCCACCTCCRCCGGGAGAGGGGGCAGTCGTGGGGCAACCCCCCCCACCGCACACACACACACACGGCGCCAACACCCCCAACACCCGCCCGCAGGGTGTACGCGCGCGTGGGCAACTCCTACCTGAAGGAGGAGCGGTACCAGGAGGCCATACAGTCGTACAACAAGTCGCTGACGGAGCACCGCACGCCGGAGGTGCTCAAGAAGTGTCAGCAGGTGAGCGGCGGTGCGGGCACGGGGTGTCGCCGGGTGTTGGGGGCCCCCGCCAGGGACACCCCCYGCCCCGTCACCGCCACCAACAGGCGGAGAAGATCCTGAAGGAGCAGCAGCGCCTGGCCTACATCGACCCCGAGCTGGCGCTGCAGGAGAAGACCAAGGGCAACGAGTGTTTCCAGAAGGGTGAGCGGCTGTAGCGGCGCGGGGGGGGGTGTCCCGGCAACAGGCGGACTCGCCGTGACCCCCCCCGCCCCGTCCGCGCGCAAACAGGCGACTACCCCCGCGCCATGAAGCACTACACCGAGGCCATCAGGCGCAACCCCGAGGACGCCAAGCTGTACAGCAACCGCGCCGCCTGTTACACCAAGCTGCTGGAGTTCCAGCTGGCGCTGAAGGTGCCGCCGGGTGTTGCGCAGCGGGGGTTGGTCCCGGGTGACGCGGCGGCTGTTGCGTTCACAGCGGGTGTTCGGAGGAGGGGAGGTGGTTGTTGCGGGTGACGCGGCGGCTGTTGCGTTCACCCCCGAGCTAACAGTCGCTCTCGGCAGGACTGTGAGGAGTGTATCCGGCTCGATCCCTCCTTCAGTAAGTGCGAGACCCCCCCCCGGCCTTGTCACCCCCCACCCGCGGCGTCACCCGCCCCGCTCACAGGCGCCGCCGCCTGTTGCCAGTCAAGGGCTACACCCGCAAAGCGGCGGCGCTGGAGGCCATGAAGGACTACACCAAAGCCATGGACGTCTACCAGAAAGCCCTGGACCTCGACGGCGCCTGTAAGGTGAGCGCCGCTTCCCGCACAGGCGGCGCCCGCTACAGCCGGYGGGGGTTGTGTGGGGCTCGGGGGGGCGTCAACTGCCCCCGTCCCCCGCTACAGCCGCACCAACCGCCACCGGCGGGCGGTACGGGAGCGGTGTCACCAACCGCCGCCGTGCGGCTGTTGCTGCAGGAGGCGTCGGAGGGCTACCAGCGGTGCCTGCTGGCGCAGTACAACCGCAACGACACCCCCGAGGAGGTGAAGCGGCGCGCCATGGCCGACCCCGAGGTGCAGCAGATCATGAGCGACCCGGCCATGCGCCTCATCCTGGAGCAGATGCAGAAGGACCCGCAGGCGCTGAGCGAGTGAGCGGCCGCCTGACGCGGCACCCGGTGGTGGTGGTGTCACCCGGCGGTGTCACCCGGCCGTGTCACCCAGTGGTGGTGGTGTCACCCGGCGGTGTCACCCAGTGGTGGTGGTGTCACCCAGCGGTGTCACCCGGCAGGGTCATCCAGCAGTGTCACC
>NW_020454667.1:0-1845 GCF_003342845.1 Nothoprocta perdicaria | reverse complement strand
GGGTGGCCGCAATCCTTGTCCCTACTGCTTCCCATGTCCCTCTTCCTGCTCCATACCGATCCTAGGCTCAGAGGAAGCCTGGCTGCTACAAACGGGAGCCCAGGCCCGCTTGAGAGCAGGCACCGGGGCTTCCCGCAGGGTTTGCTTGCGCCTGCCTGTGTCCCTGTGCRTCGAGCACCTTGTGGATCCGCTGTGAGGGGGTTCAGCCAGGAGTTCATGGTTGCCTCTTTCCCTTCCTCTGCAGAGATTGTCTTGATTTGGGATGCCGTCTCCGATTACATCCTGCAGCAGATGATGCTGGACAAGGTGGGCTCTGTTTGGCTCCCCTCCCTTTCTGGGGCTCTCCGTTGGGTCAGGGTACACAGGGAGCAATCCTGGAAAAGAAATCTTTGCAACAGGCCAACATCACTGCAAAGCAGTTCTTCTCCAAAGCTCTCCCAAGGGATCCCCCTTTCCCCAGTGGTAGATCAGCAGCTACCGCCACAGCAGCAGGAGGGAGGGCACACAGTAGCAGCCTCACATGCTGACACCCCTCACTGGGGCCATCCCTGGAAGCTTGTGCCTCCTCCTCCTTGTCTTTTTTCTCTGCAGGGTGTGCTGATCATGGGGCTGGGCATCTTTTGTGTGGTGCAAGAGCCACTGCGCCTGGGGGCAGAAGAGGTGCTCATGGTCCGAAGACCAGTCTTCAAGCTGGCCATGAACGCAGCCTGCCAACAATGGCTCAAGTACCCCAAAGTGACTCTCCCCGGTGAGATGACAGCAGCCACCCTCTGCTTCCCCTTGAAACCTATGGTGGGAGGGGGATGGGGGTTCCTCCTCTGTGGAAAGGGGTGGCAAAGTTGGGCTCTCTTCCCTAAGCTGCCCTAACACCAGGCTCCAGCCAGCCACGTTACTTGAGGGCCCCGCAACGGGACCTTGGCCAGCTGTAGCACTCACACTCACACTGTTCCTCTTCTTTGCAGAGAACATCGAGATCGAGCCCTTGGATTTCAGGCTCTTGACCCTGGCCACCTCATTGCCACGCCCTGTGGTGGAAGAYTGTGTGGATGAGACCATTCTCCTRTTCTCATCCCACATGAAGCACAGGGAGAATGTCTCCTTTGTTTTCAAGGACATCGGGGTCCTGGCTTGCCAGGGAGGCACTCTTCAAATGAAGTTTTTTGGCAGCTGCATTGAGCAGCTGGAGACCACCACGAGCCTCATTGCGGCCCTGCGCAGTGTGAGTCACTCAGCTTGCCAAGCCCACTGTCATTTCTGTGTGCATCCTCTCCAAAAAGGAGCCACCTGACCTCTCTGGGCCTGCCCAGGGGTTGGAGGGCTCATCCAGGAGCTGCTGCACACTTTGGCCCCACCAAATTCTCCACTCACAGAGACAGCTGCCCCCAAACTCCCTGAGCACACTCCCTACATATAACACACCCGGCCACAAATATGAGGCCCTCTCCCATCCTTGCTGGGCAGCCTGGGCCCACCAGAACCAGGGGCTAAGGAGCAGAGCGGAGGGCTGGCAAGAAGGGCTTGGAGCTGCAGGTCCCGCTTGCAGCAGGAGCAAGGGCTGCTGCCTTAGGCAGCAGGCACCAAGGTGCCTTGCCAACCTGCCACCCTGTCTGTTCCCATTACAGACACCATGGCTCAAGGAACTGGTGGTCCCCACTCCCACGAGCTCAGTGAACCCCTTGYGCCGCTTCTACGTCTTCCCGAGGTGAGTGTGTGCCCAGAGCAGGGCTTCCCCGTTGCTGCTCAGGAGCAGGCGCTGCTGGGACTCAGTGCTCAGCACGGAGCTGGCAACAAGTCACCACCATCCAGGCGGGGAACACAACCCTTGGAGGGAGTCTCCCACATCTC
>NW_020454666.1:0-1793 GCF_003342845.1 Nothoprocta perdicaria | reverse complement strand
CCCCCAATGTCCCCAAATGTCCCCAATGCCCCCAATTTCCCCCAAACGCCCCACTTCCTCCCAGTTTCCCCCCGTGTCCCCGATGTCACCCAATGTCCCTTTGTCACCCGCAGGCACCGCATGCGGGGTGTCACCACGCTGTGGGTCCCCCAAATGTCCCCCAATGTCCCCCAATGTCCCCAAATGTCCCCAAATGCCCCAATTTCCCCCAAACGCGTGTCCCCAGTGTCCCCAGTGTCACCATGTCCCTATTTCGTCATGTACCCTGTCACCGGTGTCACCCCATCCCCAATGTCGACTTCCCCATGATGTCCCCAATGTCCCCCCGCGTCCCTTTGTCACCCGCAGGCACCGCATGCGGGGTGTCACCACGCTGTGGGTCCCCGGCTGTGACCACGCCGGCATCGCCACGCAGGCCGTGGTGGAGCGGGGGCTCCGGCGCCGGGGGGGCCCCACGCGCCTCCAGATGGGCCGCGACCGCTTCCTGCAGGAGGTCTGGGCCTGGAAACAACAGTGAGTGTCACCTCCGTGTCACATTGTCACCCGGTGTCACCCGGTGTCACCCGGTGTCACCCATCACCTCCCCCTGGCCCCAAATGTCCCTGTCCCGGGGACTTTGTGTGCGAGATCTGGGCCTGGAGATGACAGCGGGTGTCACCTGGATGTCACCTGGATGTCACCTTGTCACCCGGTGTCACCCGGTGTCACCCGGTGTCACCTGTCACCTCCCTGGGTCCCCAAATGTCCCTGTCCCGGGGACTTTGTGTGTGAGATCTGGGTCTGGAAACGACAGCGAGTGTCACCTGGATGTCACCTGGATGTCACCTTGTCACCCGGTGTCACCCGGTGTCACCCATCACCTCCCCCTGGCCCCGAATGTCCCTGTCCCGGTGGCTTCCTATGCGAGATCTGGGTCTGGAAACGACAGCAGGTGTCACCTGGATGTCACCTGGATGTCACCGTGTCACCCGGTGTCACCTGGTGTCACCCGTCACCTCCCCTGGCCCCAAATGTCCTACCCTGGGGGTCCCATTTGGCTCCAATGGGGCCGCGACCGCTTCCTGCAGGAGGTCTGGGCCTGGAAGCAACAGTGAGTGTCACCTGGATGTCACCGTGTCACCCGGTGTCACCCGGTGTCACCCGGTGTCACCCGTCACCTCCCCCTGGCCCCAAATGTCCCTGTCCTGGTGGCTTCCTATGCGAGATCTGGGCCTGGAAACGACAGCAGGTGTCACCTGGATGTCACCTCCGTGTCACCCGGTGTCACCCGGTGTCACCCGGTCCCCTCAGTGTCACCTTAACGTCCCCAGGAAGGGCGACCGGATCTACCAGCAGCTGAAGAGCTTGGGGACGTCCCTGGACTGGGACCGCGCCTGTTTCACCATGGACCCCGTGAGCACTGGGGACACTGGGAGACACTGGGGGGACACTGGGGGCACTGGGAGACACTGGGGACACGGGGTGGCACCTGGGGTTCCTCGGGCTCCATAGGGCACCATGGGGGTCTATAGGATCCATGGGGCTCCATGGAGGTCTGTAGGGCTCTATAGGGGCCCATGGGCTCCATGGGGGTCTATAGGATCCATAGAGCTCCATGGAGGTCTGTAGGGCTCTATAGGGGCCCATAGGCTCCATAGGGCTCCATGGGGGTCTATAGGATCCATAGGGCTCCATGGGGGTCTGTAGGGCTCTATAGGGACCCATAAGCTCCATAGGGCTCCATGGGGGTCTGTAGGGCTCTATAGGGGCCCATGGGCTCCATGGGGGTCTATAGGATCCATAGGGCTCCATGG
>NW_020454665.1:0-1760 GCF_003342845.1 Nothoprocta perdicaria | reverse complement strand
GCCCCGCACCGGCGGTGAGGATGTCGAAGTGGGTGCTCCTGTTGGCCACGTTGCCCGTGGGCTCCAGGCCGGGGCCCTGCGCCGAGACGCGCCCGGCGTCGCCCGCCGCCCGCCCCACCTGCACCTCGAAGGGGCTCTTGGCGATGTGCTGGCCCGCAAACAGCACCGTCACCTGCGGGGACACCCGTCACCGTGGGGGACACCGGGGTCACCATGGGGGGGGACACCAGTGTCACCATGGGGGGGACACCAGTGTCACCATGGGGGGGGACACCCGAGTCACCACAGAGTGACACCCGAGTCACTGGGCAATGTGGGGGGAACAGGACGTGCTGGCCCGCGAACAGCACCGTCACCTGGGGGGACACCCATCAGCATGGGGGACACCCATCAGCATGGGGGGGACACCGGGGTCACCATAGGGGACACCCGAGTCACTGGGGGGGACACCCATCAGCATGGGGGACACCAGTGTCACCATGGGGGGGGACACCAGTGTCACCATGGGGGGGGACACCCAAGTCACTGGGGGGGACACCCATCACCATGGGGGACACCAGGGTCATCATGGGGGGGACACCCATCACCATGGGGGGGGACACCCATCACCATGGGGGGGGGACACCCATCACCATGGGGGACACCTGAGTCACTGGCGGGGACACCCATCACCATGGGAGACACCCATCAGCATGGGGGGGACACCGGCATCACCATGGGGGACACCCGAGTCACTGGGGAGGACACCCATCAGCATGGGGGGACACCCATCAGCATGGGGGGGACACCGGGGTCACCATAGGGGGGGACACCCATCACCATGGGGGACACCCATCACCATGGGGGGGACACCCGGGTCATCATGGGGTGGACACCCATCAGCATGGGGGACACCAGTGTCACTATGGGGGACACCCGAGTCACTGGGGGGGGACACCCATCACCATGGGGGACACCCGTGTCACCATGGGGGGGACACCCATCATGGGGGGGACACCCATCACCATGGGGGACACCCGTGTCACCACTGGGACAACAGAGTCCCTGTGTCTCCGTGGAGGGGACACCCCCGTCACCATGAGGGACCCCCAGTGTCACCACGGGGGGACACCCGTGTCACTACAGGAGGCGACACAATCACCATATCCCCACGGGGGGGACAGGAGCCCCGTGTCCCCACGGGGGTGGGGGCCCACGCGCGTCCCCGCGTCACCCACCTTGTGCGTGCCGGTCACCTTGGGCACGTAGCTCACGGAGAACGTGCGGTTCTTGTCGTTGTTGGCCACCACCTTAGCCTGGGGGGAGAGCGGCCGTGTCCCCAGGGACCCCGGTGTCCCCCCACGTCCCCCCGTGTCCCCCCCGTGTCCCCCCGTGTCCCCCGTGTCCCCGTGTCGCGCACCTCCTCGCGGTGGCCGGCCGGGTCCTCCACGTACACCAGCACGTCGCCCTGCCCGGCGCTGATGGTCTCCACCGTGAACTCGGCGCGCCGCTGCACCGTGTTGCCCGTGGGCTCGATGCCTGTGCGGGAGCGGCCGCCTGTACCAACCGCCGGCACCGGCTGTGCCCCTATGGGGCCGCGCGGCGGGACCCACAGGGGACAGAGGCTGCCCCATAGCCGGGGCTCCTGCGCAGACCGGGGGGCTGCTATAGGGACTGGGGGAGCCCCTATAGGGACCCCAGGGGCTCCTGCACAGACCGGGGGGCTCCTATAGGGACTGGGGGAGCCCCTATAGGGACCCACAGGGGCTCCTGTGCAGACC
>NW_020454664.1:0-1857 GCF_003342845.1 Nothoprocta perdicaria | reverse complement strand
GGGGGGGATCTGGGATCTGTGAGCACAACAAGGGCATCCTGCAGGAGCTCTTCCTTTCCAAGGAGAGGTGCGTGAGATGTGGGATATGGGATACGGGGGGGGATTTGGGATCCAGGATCTGGGATCTGCGAGTGTGAGAAGGGCATCCTGCAGGAGCTCTTCCTCTCCAAGGAGAGGTGCGTGGCCCATGGGATATGGGATATAGGATACGGGGGGGGATCTGGGATCCAGGATCCGGGATCTGGGATCTGTGAGTGCGACGAGGGCATCCTACAGGAGCTCTTCCTCTCCAAGGAGAGGTGCGTGGGATGTGGGATACAGGATACGGGGGGGATCTGGGATCTGTGAGCACAACAAGGGCATCCTGCAGGAGCTCTTCCTCTCCAAGGAGAGGTGCGTGTCCCATGGGATATGGGATATAGGATACGGGGGGGGATCTGGGATCCGGGATCCAGGATCTGGGATCTGTGAGTGCGACGAGGGCATCCTGCAGGAGCTCTTCCTCTCCAAGGAGAGGTGCGTGGGATGTGGGATACAGGGGGGATCTGGGATCCAGCATCTGGGATCTGTGAGTGGGAGAAAGGCATCCTGCAGGAGCTCTTCCTCTCCAAGGAGAGGTGTGTGGCCCGTGGGATACGGGATTACAGGGGGGATCTGGGATCCGGGATCTGGGATCCGGGATCTGGGATCTGTGAGTGCGACAAGGGCATCCTGCAGGAGCTCTTCCTCTCCAAGGAGAGGTGCAAACAAGCCCCATGGGATCCGGGATCCGCGGGATCTGGGATCCATGGGAGGAATCTGGGATCGGCTCTGGGGTCTACAGGCAGGATCTGCAGGTGGGATCCACTCTGGGATCAGATCCAGGATCCGCAGGAGGGATCTGGGATCCGCTCCAGGATCCACAGGCAGGGTCTGCAGTCAGGATCCACTCCACGATGAGATCCAGGATCGGGCTCCAGGGATTGGGTCTGGGATCCATGGGTGGGATCTGCTCCACTCTGGGATCAGGCCCTGGATCCATGGTTGGGATTGGGTCTGGGATCAGCTCAGGTGCCCATGGATGGGATCGGCACAGGGATCCCCTCTGGGATTGGGTCCTGGATCCATGGCTGGGATCCACTCCAGGATCCATGAGCCAGGATCTGCTCCGGGGTCAGGTCTGGTGTCCGTGGGTGGGATTGTCTCATGGATGCACATTTGGGATCCGCGAGGGGGATCTGCTCTGGGATCCTTGGCTGGGATCGGCTCCCGGATCTGTGGCCTTGGGGGCTGGGGGTGGCACCTGGAGCCCAGCTCTCTTGGGATCTGCTGAGATCCCATGGGATCTGCCGGGATCCTGTTGGTGTCAGGGGCTGCGGGAGGCTGTTGGAGCCGGGATCCCGTGGGATTTGTCGGGGTCCTGTGGGATCTGCTTGGATTTGTTGGGCTCTGTCTGGATCCATGGGATGTGCCGGGATCCTGTGGGATGTGCCGGGATCCTGTGGGATGTGCTGGGATCCTGTGGGATCCGTCGGGATCCCGTGGGATGTGCCAAGATCCCGTGGGATGTGCCAGGATCCCATGGGACGTGCTGGGATCCTGCAGGCTCTGTCTGGATCCCGCGGGATGTGCCGGGGTCCCGTGGGACGTGCCGGGATCCTGTGGGATGTGCCAGGATCCTCTGGGATGTGCCAAGATCCCATGGGATGTACCTGGATCCCATGGGACATGTTGGGATCCTGCAGGCTCTGTCTGGATCCATGGGATCTACCAGGATCCTGTGGGATCTGTTGGGATCCCGCGGGATGTGCCGGGATCCCGCGGGATGTGCCGGGATCCCGTGGGTGTCGGGCTGTGGCCCTCGCTCCGCGGTGGGGG
>NW_020454663.1:0-1808 GCF_003342845.1 Nothoprocta perdicaria | reverse complement strand
ACATTTTTCAGCCGTGGTAACATTTCCATCTCTCTCCACAAATAACTCCTTCTGTATCCCTTAGCTGGCCTGAGCATTGTTCCTTCTTTTTATTTCTATTATTGCTTTTGTAAATTGTAAAAAATTGTTATCATTTTGCTACTGAAGTACTCGCATTCATTCCTCTTTTACTCAGATTGCTCTTTCTTACCTGGCACCTTGAATTCTATCAAATGCTGTATTAGAATTGGCCTCCTCACTGTATCTCTCTAAAAAAGTAGGTTCTACACAGTAGAACCTTGCCCTTAGGAAACTGATTTCATGGACTTTTTTCAGACGTGCTAACATTTCCATCTCTCTTTACCAATGACTCCTTCTGTATCCCTTAGCAGGACTGAGCATTGTTCCTTCATGTTATTTTTATTATGGCTTTAATTTGTCGTAGAAATTGTTGCCATGTTGCTACACAAGTTCTTGCATTCATCCAGATTTTACTGAGTCTCTTTTTTTTTTTTTTTTTTTTCATGAGGTACTTTGAATTGTATCCAAAGGTGTATTAGAACTGGATCCCTCATTAGATTCTACGCACTGGACCTTTTCTTCCAAAGCTTCTGTCAAGAATGTGCCTAGGAAACTGCATCTCAGAAGGGCCTGCTTAAAAGACTTCTCCATGAGTTCTGATGTAAAAAGCTCATAATAGTGCAGTGCTCCCTTTAGAGACAAAGAGTTGGATTTGGGAGAGAGACCAAATTAGAGACCAGAGTTTTTAGCCTTGTCTAACACTTAGGCCTTCCATCACTATGTCTATCAGTGCCAGAGATCTCTTCACGCTAATAAAAGGGGATTTTCTCAGTGCAGTGCAACCTCAGCCCAGTGACGGCAGAACCCAAAGCGGGTCTAGAAACTACCTGCCACCGTGCTCATGTTGAGGAAGAGGGGTAGGAGGTCCTGGGGCAGCTGCACACGGAGGTGGCCGCTCTGCCGTGGGTCAGTGAGGTGCAGCACATTGTGCAGCAGCGCCAGTGCCTTCGTGTCCATCTCCCCATCAACGTCCTGCAGCCGCTGCACCATGTCGGAGACCAGCTCCAGCATCTTCCCCGCCTGTAGGGAGACACGCGGCGGTTCCTCACAGTGCCGGGAGTCGAAGGGCTCCAGACACGGACACCATCAGTGAGTGCCCGCTCACCGTGGCGGGTTCTTCGCAGAGGATGAGCAGGCCATGCAGGGCCAGCCAGCGCGGGACCTGCCGCTCATGGCCCAGCTGTGCCCGGCACAGGCTCAGTGCCACCTCGTCGGCCGCCGTGCACAGATCCGGGCATCGCAGCAGCTGCAACGGCACCGGCCACAGTGGCACAGGGATGGGGGCCACCTCTCGCACGGGGACCTGACCCATCGCAGGGCCTTCCCACTGCCACCTYGCACTGGGCCCCGACCCCAGTCTAATGGGCAGCCTCTCAGCCCCTGCCCTGAAGTCTTGTCCTCATTTGTGTCACCTGGTCCTGGTCCTATGTCCCCACTCCGAGTGACAGCACCTCATCTCTGGCCCGGTGCGTATCCTCTCATCATGGCCCCTTGTCCAAAAACCTCCTCCTCATGCCTGTCCCCTCATGAAGACCTTATGAGCACATTCCCATGTAGGACCTCCTCTACAGCCCTCTGGCCTTTCTCCAGAGGATATGGAGTACTGAGGGATGGCCCAGGGGATGCCTGAAACACAGGGAGTTGTGTCACAGGGGCTGCGTGGGAGTGAGCAGCGCTGCACATTAACTAATGACATCAGTGTGACCATGAAGA
The DNA here is from genome assembly GCF_003342845.1 of Nothoprocta perdicaria. Classification (NCBI taxonomy): domain Eukaryota; kingdom Metazoa; phylum Chordata; class Aves; order Tinamiformes; family Tinamidae; genus Nothoprocta; species Nothoprocta perdicaria. The sequence continues at coordinate 35 of NW_020454663.1, read as the reverse complement.
GCCACCTTGGAGGAGGGACTCCAGGTTTGGGTCTG
>NW_020454662.1:0-1808 GCF_003342845.1 Nothoprocta perdicaria | reverse complement strand
TCGCCTAGCGAGTGTACCTAATAGCAGTTTCTTTGCTGCTGCAAACACGACCTCCATTTTTCTTTGCAGCGGGTGACAGGGGGAAGGTAGTGACCCTTCCTACCGCGGTCAGCAACTCTTTCTCAGCCCTCTGCTGCCGCAAACTCCTCTGTCCGGCTCTTCTTACCCGTTCCGCGTCTATCCGCCAGGAAGTCAGCAAGCCTTCAGCACCCCGTTCTCTGTAATCGACTGAGGGCGATCACGTCGGGGTCACCAGATGATGCGAGGGAGCGTCCAGAGTCAGAGACGCAGTCTCATAGAGATTAAGTAAATGCTCCGTTTATTGCAGATTCCACCACACTTTGATACATTAAACCGTAAGCTGCACCCCCGACCAATCATGATTTTACACACTCTCCTCTCACCTCTGTCTCGCCACTGTCTTCGGGGCTGACATCCAATCCCTTATAAGTTTACCTATAAGGTTCCGGATACAATACTTTTATGCCTAAAAACAAGTGCGCCACAGTTACTGTCCAATTAGCTTCATGGTCATGCAGCAGCCGGACAGCGGCCCTTGTTTATGATCTGCTGATGGAACAAGTACACTGTCGCCCCTGAAGTTGGTTATCTACTAAAAAGGCATCCTGCCTGCTAATAGGCACTGTACGGCCGTCCTTGGAGCGGGCCCCAACATTGGGAGGCCTTTTAGGAATGAGCAAAACTTTGCTGCCCACAGTGAAGAAGTGGCCTGAAATCCTTCGTCACAACGAGGGTCAGGGTTAGCCTTAGGGTTCAGAAAACCAGAGAGCATAGCAGCACCGTTGTTGTGGCAGTGGAAAGAGTCTCCAAAAAGAAGCTTAGTAAAGTATAAAAACCTCTAATGAGGGGTCTTTTAAAAAGGAGCAACTCGTGACTTCCTGGAGTCAGAATTGGCCTGAAATGCTTCGACAAAATTAGGGTTAGGGTTAGGGTTCAGAAAACCAGACAGCGTAGAAGCACCGTTGATTTGACAGTGGAAAGAGTCTCCTAAAACGACCTTCGTGAACTAGAGAAAGCTCTGTTGAGAGGCCTCTTAGGAAGGAGCGACTCCTGGCTTCCCAGAGTCAGAATCGGCCTGAAATCCTTCGTCACAATTAGGGTTAGGGTTAGGGTTCAGAAAACCAGAGAGCAGAGCAGCRCCGTTGTTGTGGCAGTGGAAAGAGTCTCCAAAAAGAACCTTAGGGAAGTATAAAAACCTCTGCTGAGAGGTCTTTTAGGAAGGAGCGACTCCTGGCTGTCCAGAGACAGAACGGGCCTGAAATCCTTCATCACAATTACGGTTAGGGTTAGGGTTCAGAAAACTGGAGAGTGTAACAGCACCTTTGTAGTGGCAGTGGAAAGAGTCTCCTAAAAGAACCTTAGTAAAGTATAAAAACGTCTATTGAGAGGCCTTTTTGGAAAGAGTGACTGCTGTATGCCCAGAGTGAGAACCGGACTGAAATGCTTCGTCAAAATTAGGGTTAGGGTTAAGGTTCAGAAAATCAGAGAGCGTAACAGCACCGTTGATGTGACGGTGGAAAGAGTCTCCAAAAAGAACCTTARGGAAGTATAAAAACGTCTACTTAGAGGCCTTTCATGAAGGAGCGACTCCTGGCTGCCCAGAGTCAGAACCAGCGTGAAATCCTTCGTCACAATTAGGGTTAGGGGTAGGGTTCAAAAAACTAGAGAGCATAACAGCACCGTTGTTGTAGTAGCGGAAAGAGGCTCCAAAAAGAAACTTAGGGAACAGGAAAAACCACTCTTGGGAGGCCTTTTAGTAAGGAGCGACTCCTTCTTTCCCAGAGTGA
>NW_020454661.1:2007032-2007988 GCF_003342845.1 Nothoprocta perdicaria | reverse complement strand
GGGGGAGTACTCACTCACAGAGTGTGAGGTCCTCACTCATGGCGGTAGTGCTCAGGCACAGAGGGGAGTGCTCACTCAAGGAGAAGGTTCACTCCCAGAGTGCTCCCTCACGGAGGGGAGTTCTCACTCACACTACTAGGGGGAGTGCTCCCTCACAGAAGGAGTGCTCACTCACGGGTGCAGAGTGTGAACTCACAGCAGGGTGGAGTGTTCCCACACAGGGGAGAATGTTCACTCATAAACTCCCTCACGAGGTTGGTGCTCACTCACACAGGGTGGAGTGCTCACTCGCAGTGGGGAGTTCTCACACTCCTGGGGGAGTGCTCACTCATGGGGGGAATACTCACTCACACGGTGCAGAGGTCTCACTCACAGGGGCAACTTCTCCCTCACACTCAATTGAGAATTGCTCACTCATGGGGGCAGAGCACTAACCCACGAGGGCGCAGTGCTCACTTACAGGTGGAGTGCTCACTGGGGGAAAACTCACTCACAGGTGGAGTGCTCACTCACGAGGGGAGCGCTCACTCACAGTGGGAGTRCTCACTCATTAGGGGAGTGCTCACTCACAGCGGGAGTGCTCACTCACAAGGTTAGTACTCAGTCACTCACGAGGGGAGTGTTCAGCCACGGGAGGGTTCTCACACTCACTTGATAAGTGCTCACTCACGAGGGGAGTGCTCACTCACGGGGTGTGCTGACTCCTGGGGGGAGTGCTCACTTATGGTGAAGTGCTCAAGCACAGGGGCAGTGCTCACTCGCATGGGAAGTGCTTACTCACGGCGTGAGTGCTCACACTTGGGGCCAGAGCACGAACAGGAGGATGGAGTGCTCACTCTCAGCTGGAGTCCTCACTCATGGGGGACGTGCTCACTCATGGGGGGAGTGCTCACTCATTGGGGGAGTTCTCAGTCACAGAGGGAGTGCTCACTCAAAGTGGTAGTGCTCACTCACAC
>NW_020454661.1:2004580-2006058 GCF_003342845.1 Nothoprocta perdicaria | reverse complement strand
GGCAGAGTGCTAACTCACAGAGGGGCAGAGTCCTCACTCACACTCAGCGGTGGAGTGCTAACTCACAGGAGGAGTAGTCACTCATGGAGGGAGTGCTCACTCATGTCAAAAATGCTCTCTCACAGGAGTGCTTACGAGGGGAGTGCTAACAGATAAGGTGGAGTGCTCACTTTCAAGGGGGTCTTCTCTCTCGCTCTCACGGTAGGAGTGCTCACCCACAGAGGGAAGTGAGTGCTCCCACATGAGGACAGAGCGCTAGCTCACAGGAGGATGGAGTGCTCACTCTCAGGTGGCGTCCTCACTCACAGGGGGAGTGCTCACTCACGGCAGTAGTGCTCACTCAGGGGRGAGTGCTCACTGTTTGGGGTAGTCCTCACTAAGAGGGAGCGGAGTGCTCAGTTCCGGGGGTGGAGTTCTCACACTCACAGCGGGAATGCTCACGCACAGGTTGAGTGCTCAGTCCTGAGGGACTGCTCACTCACAAGGGGAGTGGTCTCTCATGGGAGGTGGAGTGCTCACTCACGGGGGCGGTGCACTCTCATGGGAGCAGAGTGCTAATTCAAGGGGTGGAAGAGTCCTCACAGGCGGACTGCTTCCTCACGCGGGAAGTATTCTGTCATGCAGGAGCATTCACTCATGGAAGAGTGCACACGCTGGTTAGTTTCCCACTCGTCAGAAGGCATGCTCACTCATGGGAGTGAGCACTCCGGGGAGTGTGCACTCTGGGGAGTGTGCACAATAATCATCTCCCAGGGCCAGAGTGATCACTCAGAGGGCAGAGTTCTCCCTCACGTGGGGAATGYTCCCTCMCAGGAGTAGTGCTCACTCATGGGGGTAGTGCTCACTCACATGGAGCAGAGTGCTCACTCACGGGGTAGTGCTCTCTCACGGGAGAAGAGTTGTAACTCACGTGTGGGTGGAGTGCTCACTCACGGGTGGAATGCTCACTCATGGCGGGAAATGATAACTTGTGGGGTGCAGAGTGCTTCCTCACAGGAGGGAATTCTCACTCAAGCGGGGAGTGCTCACCCGTGCGGGGAGTAGTCATTCATGGGAGCAGAGTGCTAACTCATTGGCAGGCAGAGTGCTCACTCTCAGGTGAGTGCTCAGTCATTTGGGGTATGCTCACACACATGTTGCATAATTCGTAATTCATTCCTAATTCATTCACGGGAAGGGAGTTCACAAACACAAGGGAGAGTGATCGCTCATGGGGGAATGCTTCTTCACAGGTGGAGTGCTCACTCATGGGGGTAATGCTCGCTATTACGGGGTCAGAATGCTCAGCCACGGGGGCAGAATTCTAACTCATAGGCCCAGAGTGCTCACTCACAGGCGGAGAGTGCTCACTCACAGGTGGGATGCCCACTCATGGAGGGAGCTATCACTCGTGAGGCACAGAGTGCTCARTCACAGGTGGGAGTTCTCCCTCAGAAGGAGAGTGCTCACCCATGCAGGCGTAGTGCTCTCTCACTCAA
>NW_020454661.1:1932496-2003975 GCF_003342845.1 Nothoprocta perdicaria | reverse complement strand
CTCATGGGGGCAGAATGCTCACTCACAGGGGGAGTGCTCCCCCATGGAGGTAGAGTTCACTCACACAGGGCAGAGTGCTCACTCACGAGGGCAGAGTTCTTCCTCAGACTCACAGGGGGAGTACTCGCTCATGGGGGAAATGCTCCCTCATGGAGGGGAGTGCTCACTCATGAGGGGAGTGCTTCCAGGGGAGTGCTCACGCATGGAGGTAGTGCTCACTCCCACAGAGTGGAGTTCTCACTCACAGAAGGAGTGCTAACTCATAGCGGCAGAGTGCTAACTCAAGGCGGGGAGTCCTCATTCAGAGGTGGAGTGCTCAATCATGGGGGGAGTGCTCACTCACAGAGAGGAGTGCTCACGAGCAYGGAGTTCTCACATTCACAGGAGGAGTACTCCCAGGGGGAGTGTTCACTCATGGCGGGAGAACTCACGCATGAGGGCAGAGTGGTAGCTCACACGGGGGTGAAGTGCTGACTCATAGGTAGAGTGTTCATTCACGGAGGTAGTGCTCACTCACACAGGGCGGAGTGCTCATTCTCAGGGGGGGAATTCTCGCTCACACTCACAGAGGGAGAGCTCACTCATGCGTGCCGTGCTCCCACACAAGGGACAGAGTACCAACTCACAGGGCGGCAGAGTGCTCACTCACGAGGGCCGAGTGTACACTCGTGTGCTCACTCGTCACATGCTCMCTCACGGATGTAATGCTCATTAATAAGGGCAGTTACCACTCCTGTGCAGCGGCATACTCACTCACGGGGGAGTTTTCACTCATAAGCGCAATACTCTCTCACGAGGAGAGTGCTAACTCACAGGAGGGTGGAGAGCTCAGTCACAGGTGGAGTACTCACGGGGCATTTGAGGGGGAGTCATCTCTTGTGTGGGGTGGAGTGCTCACTCACAGCGGCGAGTTCTCATAGAGGGAATGCCCCCCGCCGGGGGGTTGCTCTCTCCTGAGAGGGAATGTTCACTCTCGGGGTGGAATGCTCACTCATTTGGCGTGGAGTGCTCACTCACGGGCAGACTGCTAACTCACAGGAGGTATACAGCCCAGAGGCGTTTGGCAGACGGATGCAACGGAATCCGCTAAACTAAGATATGTACAGGTGGCTGTGGACGCTTGTTCACATGCCGTTTGGGCGACCCCCGTGGCCTCTGCCAGCACCAAGGCAGCGCAGCTTCMCTGGCTCCAAGCCTTGGCAGTTTTGGGGTKGCCTGAGKAAATTAAAACGGACAATGGACCGGCATATRCAAGTCATGCTGTKGCTGCCTTCTGCGCTSCATGGGSTRTTAAACATTCYACTGGTGTDMGCTACAACAGCACCAGTCAGGCCATAGTGGAGTGCGCACAYYGACAATTGAAGCGGCACTTTGCCATTTYGAAAAGGGAGGGGGAAATGTCCCCGTATAATGTGGTTCGTAGAACTCTGTATGCCTTGGATTGGCTTAACCCTCGTTCAGAGGCAATTGATGTGCCGATGTTTTTACATTTTCCAAAGAGCCCTCGAGATCTTTCTGACTATGGTGTTGAGGTGCTGGTGTACAATACACAAAGTGGGCTGTGGGAAGGGCCACTGCGGTTATTAACTTGGGGAAAAGGGTATGCTTGTGTCATTGCAGATCTAAAGGAGGAACCGTGGTGGGTACCTGCAAAGTGGGTGAAGCCGCACCTGCGCAAAATAGACCGTCAGGAAGAGACACCTGAGAACCCTGAAGAGAAAAATACGACTGCAAACGGGAAACAAAACTTGGGCAGCGCCGAGCCTGACCCTGGGGGTGACGGTAATGMTATTGGTGGAAGTAGTGCGTGGGGTATGGCTCCCGAAACAAATGTCTGGGTATGACCTGTAAGCTAGCTCAGAGGTCAAACACGGAGCAAGGGAGATGAAGGTAATAAAGGTAGGACCCTCGTAACGAGACCAGAGACCCTCACTGGTGGCCACGCACGCGTACACCAGGGAAAGTTGTATAACAATAAAGGTGGAGCTTTGCCCGCCCTCTGGTCACCTCCCTACTTCTTCTGCATGCTCCGCGACTGCCAGAATCGTGCGACCAATGATCAACTGCCATGTTACTGTTATAGTGGATATGGGGATTGCTCTGCCAGGTATGCGGAAGGGGGCTGTGTATAAAGACTCGGGTTTGCCTTCAATAAAGGGTTCGACTTTGTGCACTCTAATGGTATGTGCATGTCGTTCCAGTCTCGTTCGCATTAGGAAGCCCTCGGCACCTCACAAAACTGAATATTGACATATTCAGAGAGGGTAGGAACCTTTGGTCTTGGTCTCAGAAGAGTGCAGAAGCACTTTGTGACTTTACTTAGGGGAAGGCAACGTTAGCTGAAACAGCTCATAAATGACTTTGTTACCATCCCCACAAGAGCTTTGGCAAACAGCTCTTCTACCTTGAGAATATAGAGATTTTGTTTTAGATACTGTGGTATGATTTGTATGTTTGACAACAAACTTAGGAGATATTCGGTGGTTGCAGATGCTCCCGGGCACACTAGRCAAGAAGGCAGCAGACTACAGTGCAGTATTGGATTATGCAATAAATAACAGTGTCTGTTCACCAGCCAGAGGAGGCGGCGACGTCGCGGCACTAGCCACCCCTTGTGTATTATCATCACTCTGTGCAGTAGAAGCAGCAGAGTAGGTGGGGGCCAGCGGGATAGGAACAGAGATGCGGTTAGAAAACAGAGGAGAAAATGGAGGAGTTTGAGGGAGAATCTTTTGGCTCCTGCGAGGTTAAAGTGGCAAAGGCAGAAGCTGCAGCAACTCTTTCACTTCTCATCTCATGCAACATCTCTCTTATAACTTGCATAGAGCGGAAAACCGTGCAGCTTCTCTCTTTCCGTCACTTGTTTCGTCCCACAGGCTCTGTCCTATGGCTTCCCAGGTGGGTAACTTGAACGCTGCATCGATCCCAGGGATGAGGTTTCTATCSCGTGCTCAAGCCAGTARGTCTTTTAAGGTTTTCACCTCATAACTAATCCCTCTCTTAGAGAGGATATGTTGGAGGACGTTTACGACCGCTTCTTGTTCCTTGGTGGTCAACCTGATCTCCTCCGCGACCACTCACCTGATCAGGGTGAGATTCTCTTTGTCTCTGCCAACGGCTAGCAATGCATCTCTTCTTCCTGACTCCTTCGAGGCTCGGTCTTCTCAATGGGACAGTGAGGGTCTTTCGGCTGGCTTCCTCGTTCAGCACAATCTAGGGTTCTCTTCCCGCTAAGGAGCACTGGTTGGGTCCCTGYTCAGACGCCAAATGTCACGAGGACTCTTTAAAGAACTTCACACCRTGACCAATCTGATCTGCATGAGTCGCTTTATTACAGACATCTCCATCTTATACACACTACAGAGCTATTCATGCACCTGCTAACATTCTCTCATTGGTGCGCTGCCAGATATCACGGGACCTTATGCTGATGCTGACAGGCTGGTGCAAGCTGTTCACAAGGCGACTTGCGGTTTCCCCCTGGCTGCGTACATCCTTTCTGATTGGTGCATCTGGGAGTTGTTTACTTTGCGTTTTCTCCTGCCTTCCTTGCCCTTGAGTGTCCTTCTTCATCTAGGTCTGCTTTATTKYAAATGCTGGGTTGCTCRGGTACATCCCATCCAAATGTCCATTATCTTGTAAGAACTGCTCAACACAAATGGACTTCAGACAGTTCAATATCAATCATAGGAAGAAGCTACTTTATTGCAGATAACCAGTCCTCAAATGCAATTACTCTATCCCTACACGCGGGCATGCACTCCTTGATAGGACAATTCTCTGCTTCATGAGGAGAGCACGCGTTCCTGCTTGGTTGTCGGTTGGTCACTTCATATCTCGGTGCTGCCCCCTTTCATCCCTTTCGGCTTGGTTGGCTTCCTCAATGGACTTCTTGTTTTTCTCTCCTCAAGGCCACCTAAGAGACAGAGCTGTGTGCTTTGTTAAAAATGCCTTTGTTAAAAAAGAGTTATGAGCTCTGTTATGTGCTCTGTTATGTGTGCTGTGTTTTTGTATGGCCCACTCAGAGTTTCTTCTAAGTACCTTCCTACAAAAAACGAGTCGAGGTTTTGGGTCACACCGAGGCCATTTCTAAATCGAAAATTGGGTGTCATCTTGTAATGCACTTCAATCCCCATACCCTTCAATCCCCGTGAAATAATGAGCTTCGTTCAGAAATGAAATCTTGAAAGCCTCAAATCTGAAAGCCTGAATATGCAGAAGACACTCACGTGCTTTTCAACATCATCTTAATATCTCTTGATACCTATTGAGCAATAGCATAGTCCCAGTGAAGTAAATAACAACGTTTGTCGCGATTTCAACGGAGTTAACATTTCACTACTGGCTCAGCAGTATTTTCCTCYGTTTAAGGAGCTGTATGGACTAAAAGCTGATGTTCTTCTTACCGGAAACATAACCGTGTGGTTTGGGGTGATAGATTTCCTGGGTGACTGTTGAAGCACCAGGATTTAAATGTAAATTCAGGAGGGCCATGTGCAGTACTGTAAGCGCAGTACATGCGCTCCGGTCTGGTAGGGGTGCRAATCCCTCTAGTAGCCACTGCACTGAGGCAGATTACTATTCTGGTTGCCTACATACAGATGAACTGCCATGAAGACCTGCTCTAGACTTTCTATGGTGAGAAGAATAGGTGGTTTATTCAAAATTTTCCTACTCTCTACAAAATATTTTATTTTTAACTAGTAAGTGCATGCTAAATTAATCATTAGCATTCCAAAATAGAGCTCTTCTATTTTCTTCACGATGGATCAGAAAGGAAGAATGGGCTTAACAGAAAACTCAATGAAAATCTGGTGTCATGATGGCTAAAAGGTCTCCTGATTGCAWCAGTAGCACAGCTGTGCCCTTTCACTTCCAGTTAAGAGGTATTTAATCAATTACCCTATTTAAAAGCAGCCTCAAGGGTGCCCTTTACTGAGAAGCCTGTGGATAGGGCTGTGCTGGGAAGGAAAAGCTCAGCTTTCTACCTGCTAAAGTCAACGAAAGGGTGGAAGGATTATGAGGTGGTAAGCGTGAGGTAGAGCAAGAAAGCAGAAATTGCTGTTGTGTTCCTTCTTCTTAATTCTTTGTTAGCCGTTGGATGGTGCCAAAGCAGTGGAGGCTTTGGTATGGGGGGGCCCCAGTGCCGAGAGTCGAGGCGCTGGGCTTTCTGTGAAGGTGCTGAGATGCTCGTAGTTTTGTCATGCTGGTTGTTGAGTAAAGTTGTTGAGTAAAGGAAGGGGAATGAGCAAGGGAAGAAGCTGTTTCCTTCTACACCTCTGGGGGGGCCCCAGCGCCGAGAGTCAAGGCGCTGGGGGCTTTATGCAAAAAGACAACAAATCAGATTCAAATATCATAGGTTTCCACGTAGGAATCACATGTGTCTTCGGATAAGAATCTAGTGCCACTCCAAGTGAAGGCTGCCTTGGAGGTATGTTGTTTTTCTAGTCTGTAGAAAGCCTGAAACTGGGAATCCCTGTGGCACAGTTTTTCTGTGCATGCAGATGTGTATGGTGGGGTTGTTGACATGGTGGGAGTTTTCTCATGGATGAGTAAGACCGGAAAGAACTGCTGCTGCATCATCATGGACATACCGCAATGGCCTCAGCATCATTTCCACACAGTGCCCAGCAGCAACTTTCCTTTTTTTCAAAGGAAACTGATGACAGAGCAGTCCCTAAACCTAATTAGCAAGTGGTCCTCTTCTGGTTAGCCCTAATGATCCTACCCCTAGTAGGAAGAACAACTTTGTAGGTTTGGTTGGAGGTAGGTCTGCACCACTGCTTGGGCTCTCACCCCATCCTCCTAAAGGAGAAAGAGCCTTTCCAGAATGTCTTCCGTGAGATGTCTGGAATGTAAAAAGAGCAAAAAATTAAGTGTTAAAGTCTCTGCAAAAGGTGGCTGGGGTGAAATTCAGATCCAAAAAATGTCTTTTCACATTTCTTCTTAGAGAAAGGAACTACTTTTTCTGTCTGCCATGTTTTCACCAGAAATAACATGGGCAAAAAATGTCAAGTGATATTATTTGACAAATACTGGCACTGACGCCATGACGTTATCTTGTTCCAGCGTGTGAAATGCACCTGAAAGCCTTCTTTGTGGTTGATATATAGAAGGGTAGCATCGCTCATGACCTCTGGAGATCTTCTCTTTACCATCTAGTTACTCCTTCATAGCCTAGGGTCTTCTTGTTCCAAGAACATGTCAGATGTTTCTGTGTCACTTGGACTTTTCTTAGGGTAACATCTCCATCAGCCACTGCTCAGGTGGTGAACAGAGCGAGATAGCATTTAGACTGGTCCTGAGCTGGCATTAACTCTTTCTGTGCTGATAGTGTGTCTTCTGTGAAGGGGCTGAGATGCTTGTAGTTTTGCAATGTAGGTTGTGGAGCAACGAAAGGGGAGGTAGCAAAGGAAGGAAGTGTTTCCCCCCATACCTCATTTTCAGGTAAATTTTGTACTTTTGCACTTCTTTCTCTCTCTCAGGCCCTTTGTCAGCCAGAGAGGGGAGGAGGGAGCAGCTCCCGGAGGGGCTAGCGCTGGCACCGTCGCAGCCCGAGGAGCCTTTCACGAGCCCGGCAGGAGGAAAGCGGCCCTGGAGCAGCATGTGGAGCTGCGCACGGTGCCCATTGTGGCCAGGGTGCACGGGAGCTTTTGCATGCCGCTTCCCACGGCAACTTACACTGCTCAAGTGCTCCGTCCTCACGTTACCGCTCATCCCTCTCAACAGGAGCAACTTTTAGCGGGGGAAGCCCCAAAATGAGTTGCACAGACTGGAAGCACACCCCCAGCCTCTCCCCATCACCACGACCCACAGGGGTAGTGTCCTCAGAGGGAGGGGCCCACCCAGGAGGCCAGGATAGTCTTCCAGCCGTGGATTCTCACTCGCTCTTCGTCCCCCTGTTCTTTCACAAACACTCCCTCCAGTTCCTTAGGGAGTGCTCACTAACAGGAGGAGTGCTCACTCACAGGGGCTAGTGGTAACTCACATGGGGTGGAGCCCTCACTCACAAGGGGGGAGTTCTCACTCGCACTCACAGAGGGAGTGCCCGGTCAGGGGGGCAGAGTGCTAACTCACAAGGAGGGGAGTGGTCAATCATAGGGGCAGTGTTCACGCACGAGGGCGGACTGCTCACTCTTGTGGGGTCATGCTCACTTATGGGCGGAAAGCTGACTCATGGGGGGAGCGATCATTTATGTGGTGTGGAGTGCTCACTCACGGCAGGGGAGTTCTCAGTCGTAGGGGAGTGCTCACTCATGGGGAGAGTGCTCACTCATGAGGGAATGCTGACTCACGGGCGCAGAGTGCTCATGGTGGGGGTGGAGTATTCACTCACGCAAAGGTAGTGCTCACTCACGGTTAGAGTATTCAATCATGGGGGCAGTGCTCACTCACAGAGGGAGTGCTCACTAAGGGAGGGCCAGAGTACTCACTCACAGGGGCAGTGCTCACTCATTGGGAGAGTTTTCAGTCACAGAGGGAGTGCTAACTCATGGTGGTAGTGCTCACTCTCGGGGGGAGTTCTCACAGTCACAGAGGGAGTGCTCACTCACAGGGGGCCGAGTGCACACTTACTGGGGCAGAGGTCTCACACTCACAGGGGGAAGTCCTCACTCATGGGGGATGTGCTCCCACATGGGGGCAGAGTGCCAACTCAGGGCAGGCAGAGTGCTCACTCACAGACGGAGTTCTCACTCACAGAGGGCGAAGTCCTCACTCAGAGGGCAGAGTGCACACTCATGAGGTTGTGTGCTCACTCACGGGTGGAATGCTGACTCATGGGTGGGAGTTATATACACTCATATAGGGCAGCGTACTCACTCAGGCGGGGAGTTATCACTCACAGGGGGAGTGCTCTGTGGCGGGCATAGTGCTCATTCACACAGTGCGGAGTGCTCACTTCTCGGGGGTTGTTCTCCCTTACACTCACAGAGGCAGTGCTCACTCATGGTACGAGTGCACACCCACAGAGGGAATTTCTCACTCCTGATGGGAGTGCTTACTCACAGGGGGAATATTCATACACGGAGGTAGTGCTCACTCACATGGGGTAAAGTGCTCACTCACAGGGGGCAGTTCTCCCACTCACAGAGGGAGTGCTCACTCATGGAGGGAGTGCTCACTGACAGCAGGAGTTTTCACACACAGAGGTACTGCTCCCTCAAGTGGAGYGGWGTGCTCACGCACGGGGTGGAGCAGTCACTCACAGAGGGGAGTGCTCACTCGTGGGTGGGGAGTGCTCACTCATTGGGGGGTCGTGCTCACTCACGGGTGGAATGCTCACTAATGAGGAGTGTGAAAAGTCTTGCGGGGCAGAATGCTCACTCACAGGGCGACTTCTCACTCACAGAGGGCATGCTCAGTCAGAGGGGAGGGCTCATGCATGGGGGTAGAGTTCTCATTCATGGGGGGGCCGAGTGCTCACTCACAGCAGGAGTGCTCACTCATGGTGAAGTGCTTACGCACAGGATGGAGTGCTCAATCATGGGGGGAATGCTCATTCAGAGAGGGAGTGCTCACTCACTCATGGGGTTGGTGCTCACTCATACTCCTAGGGGCAGTGCTCACTCATGGGGGAATGCTCACTCACACGGTGCAGAGGTCTCACTCACACTTACTTCAGGAGTGCTCACTCACGGGGGCAGACTGCTATCTCATGGAGGGCGGAGTGATCACGCACATGGGGGCTGAGTGCTCACTCACAGGTGGAGTGATCACTCCTGGGGGAGTGCTCACTCACAGAACAGTGCTCTCTCATAGGGAGTGTGCTCACTCACATGGGATGGAATGCTCACTCACAGGCAGCGGTTCACACTCATACTCACAGGGGAAGTGCTCACTCACTGGGAAGTTCTCACTCATGGGGGTAGTGCTCAATCACACAGGGTGGAGTGCTCATTCACAGGGGGAATGCTCACTTAGGGGAGGAGTTACCAGTCGTGTGGAGCGGCGTATTCACTCATGGAGAAAGTTCTCACTCATGGAGTGAGTGCTGACTCATGGGGGCAGAGTTCTAACTCACAGCGGGGTGGCGTCCTCAGCACAGGCTGAGTGCTCACTCACGGGGAGGGGTGTGCTCATGCACACATGGCATGCTCACTCACTGGGGGAGTCATCACTCTTATGGGGTGGAGTGCCCACTCACAGTGGGTTCTTCTCCCTCACACTCACTTCAGGGGTGCTCACTCACAGGTGGAGTGCTCACTCACAGTGTGGAGTGCTCACTCACGGGGGAGTGCCCACTCACTGGGAGAGTGCTATCAGTGGCAGAGTGGTCACTCTCAGGGGGCAGTTCTCACTCACAGGGTGGCATGCGCACTCACAGGTCGAATGCTAACTCATGGGGGGAGTAATCACTTGTGCAGGGCGGAGTGCTAACAGTGGCAATTCTTACTCACAAGGGGAGTGTTTACTCAAAGGGGAGTGCTCACTCATGGAGGGAGTGCTCACTGACAGCAGGAGTTTTCACACACAGAGGTACTGCTCCCTCAAGTGGAGCGGAGTGCTCACTCATGGGGCAGAGTGTAAACTTGCAGGGGCGGAGCGGTCACTCACAGAGGGGAATGCTCACTCATGGCTGGGGAGTGCTCACGCACTGGGGTCCATGCTCACGGGTGGAATGCTCACTAATGAGGAGTGTGAAAAGTCTTGCGGGGCGGAACGCTCACTCACAGGGGGACTTCTCAGTTACAGAGGGCGTACTCAGTCAGAGGGGAGGGCTCATTCATGGGGGTGGGTAGAGTTCTCACTCACGGGGGGCTGAGTGCTCACTCACAGTGGGAGTGTTCACTCATGGTGAAGTGCTCAAGCACAGTGGGGCGTGCTCAATCATGGTGGGAATGCTCACAGAGAGAGTGCTCACTCACAGGGTTGATGCTCACTCACATAGGGCGGAGTGCTCACTCACAGGGGCAACTTCTCACTCACACTCACTTCAAGAGTGCTCAGTCACGGGGGAATAGTGCTAACTCACGGAGGGGGGTGGTGCTGAGTGCTCACTCCTGAGTGAACTTCTCACTCTTACTCACAGAGTGAGTGCTGGTGGTGGGAGTGCTCATGCACAGGGACAGAGTGCTAACACACAGGAGTGGAGTGGTCACTCACAGAGGGGAGTGCTCACTCAAGGGGGTGGAGTCCTCACTCACAGGTTCAATGTTTAAACATGGGAGAGTGATCGCTCGTACGGAGGGGAATTCTCACTCATGGGGGGAGTGCTCACTCACAAGGGGAGTGCTGACTCACGAGGAGAGTGCTCAAAGTGGTAGAGTGCTCACTCACAGTAGGGTGAATGCTCACTCACAGTGCGGAGTTCTGCCTCACACTCCTAGGGGCAGGGCTCACTCATGGGGGGAGTTCTCACTCATGGCGGGATTGCTCACTCTTTGGGGGAGCACTCAGTCGCCAGGGGAGTTGTCACTCACGTGGGTAGTGCTCACTCACACAGGTTGGAGTGCTCAGTCACTCCCGGGGCAGAGTGCTAACTCACAGTGAGGCCGAGTCCTCACTCACAGGGTGAGTGCTCACTCAATGAGGTTAGAGCTCACTCCCTCAGGGCGGAGTGTTCACCCACAGGGGTGGGTTCACACACTCACTTGATAAGTGCTTACTCACAAGAGGAGTGCTCACTCATGGGAGCAGAGTGCTAAGTCATGGGGGGCCGGAGTACTCACTCACAGGTGGAGTGCTCACCTATGGGGGGAGTGCTCACTCACAGGGGGAATGCTCACTCATGCAGGGCAGAGTGCTCACTCATGGGTGGAGTTCTCATTCTCACTCAGAGGGAGTGCTCATGGTGGGAGTCCCCACTCACAGGGGCAGAATGCTAACTCACAGGAGCGGAGTGGTCAATTACAGAAGGCAGTGCTCACTCAGGGGGGCGGAGTGCACACTTATGAGATTGCATGCTCACTCATGGGTGGATTGCTCATTCATGGGGGGGAGTTAACACTCGTGTAGGGTGGCCTACTCAATCACACAGGGGAGGTCTCACTCACAGGGGGACTTCTCAGTCACAGAGGGACTGCGCACTCATGGTGGTAGTGCTCACTCACACAGGGCAAAGTGCTCACTCTCAGAGGGAATTTCTCAGTCACAGTCACAGGGGGAGTGCTCACTCATGGGGAATACTCACTCATGGGATGGAGTGCTCACTGATGGAGGAGTGCTCACTCACAATGACAGTGCTCACTCACATGGGTAGAGTTCACTCACATGGAGTGGAATGCTCACTTATTGGGGCAGAGGTCTCACTCACACTCACAGCGGGGAAGGCTCGCTCACAGTGTTGCCTGCTCCGCAGGGGCAGAGTGCTAACTCCCAGGGGGCAGAGTGCACAATTACGGTGTTGCGTACTCTCATGGGGGAGTGCTCACTCACAGGGGAAGAGTGCTAACTCATGGGGGGTGGAGTGCTCACTCACAGGTAGAGTGCTCACTCATCACTCACGGGGTAGTGATCACTCATGGAGGAGTGATCACCCACAGGGGGAGTGCTCAATCACAAGGGGAGTGCTCACTCACGGGATTAGTGCTCATTCACACGGGGCAGAGTGCTCACTCATGAGGGCAGAGTGTTATCTCACGGGGGCGTACCTCAGTGTACATGTTGTGTGGATCAGGCAGAAACAAATCTAGCTCTTGTTCAGGGTCTACAGGTCCTGGAACTGTGGGATTGGCAGGCAGATCCACACAAGCCACAGCACATTCCGAACCTTGATACGTGCCTTGATCTGGATCAGCTGGGGTGGTAAGTGCATAGTCAGGACAATATACCACAAAAGGTTTATCGGGAAAAAAGGAGTCTCCAGGTTGGTTTATTGCGATAGTGGGTTCTTTTTTTTGGCAGGCAGGGAACCGAGTCTCGGGGTTTTGGGATCCAAAACTGAATCTGGAAATTCTGGCACCCAAAACCGAGTCTCCAGGTTGGTTTATTGTGATAGTGGGTTCATATTTTCGGGTGGGGGAACCGAGTCTTGAGGTTTTTGGACCCAAAACCGAATCTCGAGGTTTTGGGACCCAAAACTGAGTCTCCAGGTTGGTTTATTGTGATAGTGGGTTCATATTTTGGCGGGGTGGAACCGAGTCCCGAAGTTTTGGGACCCAAAACCGAATCTCGAGCTTTTGGGACCAAAACCCGAGTCTCCAGGTTCGTTTATTGTGAAAGTGAGTTCTTTTTTTGGAGGGCAGGGAACCGAGTCTCCAGGTTTTGGGGCCGAAAACCGAATTTCAAAGTTTTGGGACCCAAAATCGAGTCTACAGGTTGCTTTATTGTGATAATGGGTTCATATTTTGGTGCAGGGGAAAGAGTTTTGAGGTTTTGGGACCCAAAACCGAATCTTGAAGTTTTGCAACGCAAAACCGAGTCTCCAGGTTGGTTTATTTTGAGAGTGGGTTCTGTTTGTGGCGGGGAGGGAACCGACTCTTGAGATTTTGGGACCCAAAAATGAATATCCAGGTTGGTTTATTGTTATATGGGGGTTCTTTTTTTATGGGGGGGAACCAAGTCTCAAGGTTTTGATTCCAAAAACCGAGTCTCCAGGTTGGTTTATTGTGAGAGTGGGTTCATATTTTGGCGGGGGGTTGAAACCGAGTCTCGAGGTTTTGGGACCCAAAACCGAGTCTCCAGGTTCGTTTATTGTGATAAGGCGGTTCTTTTTCTCGAAGGGAGGGAACCGAGTCTCGAGGTTTTGTGGCCGAAAACCGAATTTCGAGGTTTTGGGATCCAAAAGCGAGTCTCCAGGTCGGTTTGATAGTGGGTTCTTTCTTTGGAGGGCAGGGAACAGAGCCTCGAGGTTTTTGGACCCAAAACCGAATCTCGAGCTTTTGGGACCCAAAACCGAGTCTCCAGGTTGGTTTATTGTGATAATGGGTTCATATTTTGGCGGGGTGGAACCGAGTCTCGAGGTTTTTGGACCCAAAACCAAGTCTCCAGGTTAGTTAATTGTGAAAGTGGGTTCTTTGCAGGGCAGGGAACAGAGTCTCGAGGTTTTGGGACCCAAAACCAAATCTCGAAATTTTGGGACCCAAAACCGAGTCTCCAGGTTGGTTTATTGTGATAGTGGGTTCATATTTTTGGGGAGGGAGAACCAAGTCTCAAGGTTTTGGGGCCCAAAACCGAGTCTTCAGGTTGGTTTATTGTGATAGTGGGTTCTTTTTATGGCAGGGAGGGAACCGAGTCCCGAAGTTTTGGGACCCAAAATCGAATCTCAAGGTTTTGGGACCCATATCTGAGTCTCCAGGTTGGTTTATTCTGAAAGTGTTTTTTTTCTGTCGGGGAAGGAGAAAAACAATTGTCGAGGTTTTCGGACCCAACACCGAGTCTTGTCGTCCACGCTTTTGTATATGATTGTGATTGTGATAGCGATGATAGTATATGATATTTTTTGGGGAGGTCCTTATTGTTCTTATTTTTTACTCCTCAAATTTGAGTTTATAAATGCTCCTAAAATCACTAAGGGAGGCACTTCCTCTTTTGCAGTGATACAGCAGCTCTTTCTGAGCAGTTGAACAGTTGTACCTTACTTCTATGTAGCTGCAGGTCTTGATTCCAGGCACAGCCTCATTTGAGAGCGCTTTCTTTTCATAAAACCTCTCTATAGTCACTGTGATCCTCATCTACACCCCGTGTTCATTCAGTTTTACCTGTGTATCTTCTTTGGCCACGTGAAGGTGAGGAGAGAATCCTGGTTGATAAAAGTATGTGCAATTTGGAAGTTTACAGCAAACTGTCAACTGTCAACCCCTCCCAGACATTTCCTTTTTCCTCCCTCAGCGCAGTGCAACATTCTGGGCCTCCCAGACACAGGCACTGCTCCTTCTCATCACCAGATCACAGGACACTTGTGGCCACTGCATAGACGAGCGTCGCATGGACAGTGTGCTGCACAGGGCTGAATGCACTCTCTGTACTGTACATGCTGCGCACACATGCCTCGGCTCCAAACGAGAGTCCGCGCAGGTTCCTGTGTTCACCCGTGTGTACCTTGGTGTCTGGTTCTGTGCACACCCCACAGACATTCGCTCCCTCTCCAGAACAGAAGCCTCTCACATTCATTGGATCCCCAGAGTGCTGCACTCACCATTCTGCTGCTTCTCCTGTGTTCGCCTTCTGCAAGTCCAAGGGTGCAAACCATCACTCCTTCTCCCACGCACGCCGCTTAGTTCTTCACTCCTTCTCCAAATGGACCAAATCGACGTTTGTTCTTTGTCGTGTGCTCAGCATAGGGACACTTGCTCCTCTTTGCAGTTGCCTCCTGAGCGTTTGGCTGCATTGTGAGCGCACAGGACATGGCCTGTCGCTCTGTCACAAAGGCCGGGCATGCCCAACTGTGTCGCTCCTCCGGAGGAGAGGGCAAACACCTTCTCTCCTTCTCCAGTGTGCTCAGTGTGCATGTTGCTTGCTTCTCCTGTGTGCACCCTGCAGGCATCTCCTTTCTCCTCCCTCAGCGAAGTGCAACATTCTGGGCCTCCTCACGGGCACAGAGAAGACACTTGATCCTCTTCTCCTCCACACACTTGCCTACTGCGCACAAGGCAATTCAATGAATTCGTGGACTGTGGTGCCATTCATCTGGAACACGGGAGGGAGGTTTGGCCTTGCTGCAGTGTGCAGGCTTCGGATGAACACTCCTTTTCCCTGTGGAGTATTTGGAATCATGTTCTTCCTTCTAGACACAGGGACTGCTCCTTCTCATCTCCAGGTCACAGGACATTTCTGGCAATTGCATTGACAAGCGTCATATTGACAGTGTGTTGACAGCACTACGATGAGCTCATAAGCCTCTAACGTGATCTGAGAGAGAAAGATGAAGCAGCTTCTGAAGTTCAGCATTTGGAAAGAAGCCAATATTTATTTGAGATGTTGGAGGTAAAGGACTGAATGCCTTCTGAAAGAAGTGTGCTTTTCATGTGAATCTCGAAGATTCGAAGGGAATCTCAAAGATTSCCAGATCTCGAAGGGAAGGACTCTGGAGCAGACACTCGTGCCGGAGCTCCTTGTCTAGGGGCGAACCACTGCGGCCCAAAGCCGCCAAGCGAGAAAGCGCAGTGGGCAGTGCAGAGCCCCAGGCCCAAGGTGGCTCTGACTCAGCGGGGCTGAAGCCGGCAGGACAGGCAGGAACTCAAAGGCCGCCCCCAGGGAGCACGAGCGACCAGAGCGTGGTGCAGCAGTTCACCCAGGCAGGGCGAGCAGGCCGGGTGGGCAGGGAGTCCCCTCCCAGGCGAGCAAAAGATTTCTGCCCACAGTCTCTTCCATCAGCGGGAGACTAGGGGAAGCCATGGCCTCTACTCGTCAGAGAGCTTGTGCCAGGAAGACTGTGGTGACACAGACCGAACCACCACAGAAGCATGCGGCAGTGCAGGTCTCGAGCTGTGAGGAATGCCTGAGCCTCTCCTTGGTCCCAGGAAGGGGTGAAAATGCCGCCTGCCTTAGGTGTGAGCAGGTAGAGGACCTACTTAGCCTGGTGGTGGAGGACCTGCTTACCCTGGTGATGGAGCTGAAGGAGGAGGTGGAAAGGCTCAGGGCCTTCAGGGAACGAGAAAGAGAAATAGACTGGTGGAGCTGCGTTCTGCAGCCCTCCCAGGAAAGGCACCCAGAGAACCCCCCGGTTCAGTCTGGAAAGCCAGCGCCCTCTTGCCACAGGGCGGAGGGAAAAGAATTAACGGTATCCAASGACAAACAACAATGGAAAAGGGTCCCTGTTCGGGGTGGCAGGACAACCCTTACCCCGCCCACCTCACCCCCGCCAGTGACCACGTCCAACAGTCCTTATTTTTGAGGAATAAGTCATTTGCAAATATGTTTAAGACAGAAAACTGCTATGCTCATTTTTGCACGTGGCTAAGACCTGGGTGCCTATGAGCTACCCCCTAACATCTTTCTGCTGCCTCAGTTTGTGCTGGAAGGAAGGCCAAGAAGGAGACACCCTCGAAGCATTCAATGATCAGGTTTGATGCAGCTTTAGACAATTCAGCGGCCCAAGGTCAACTACAGAGAAGAGAAGAAAAACTTTTCTAGTAGAGCATTACTCTGATTAATAATCTAGAGGATTTCGGTAGTGGGTAGAGAGGGGAGGTACATGGACGTGATCTCCTGTGGAGTCTGTGATTATACAGCAGTTCAAAAATAAACAAATACTTTCAGTGTATCTCAAGAGCAAGTGCTTTGGGAGGTCTATGGGAGGAGAGAATGAGACCAGAATATAATGACACATGACTTGTAGCTGAAGGGTTTCTGAGCACATACTGTAAATGAGCTACATTGCCTTACCCCGATGAAAAATAAAGGAAAATATTTCCAAATAACTATATATCTCTGCTACCTCTGATTTAGAGCTTGCAGTTCAGGTCTCCCATCATTAAGATATTTTGAATTAGCATATTTAAAATCTTTGTTTGCAAAGCTTTTTTTTTTTCCTACTGTGATGACAGATGTGTTCAGGTTAATCAGATGACTTCCAGCATCCCTTCAGTTTTGTGCATCCATCATGTTACAACAACTAAAAAGAACTGTAAGAAATGTCAACATATGCCTGATTTTTATAGTTGCAATTTCCCTCTCTAAATGTCCAAATACTACTTCTACATTCTGCGAAGGTTAAATATAATTTCTTCTCAATAGAATTGGGAAACGTAAATTGGGTCTTGTGCCAGAAAGGCTTTTGGGTCTAAGGGGACTCATCTCAAGATAAGCTCATCTTACCAGTCAGGATTTCTGCCGGGTAAAAGAGCTCTATGGAATATCCATATTTATGCTTCTGGATGACTCCAGTAAACTGTACTTTATCCCCATATTAGTCTACCTAGCAAAACTTCAGGCTAAAAGCTGAGGATAAATCTAAGTTTGCATTTAGTGAGTTCTTTCAGTTTTGTTATTGGCATAACTTCAAAATAAATTATATTTTAGTATTTTTAAATATATATATGTATAATATACTTTATAAAATATTGTAAAAAGGAATTTGTGCATTTTTTTCCTGACAGTACTCATATATTGCATAATGCAGTAAATGGAAGGCATTACWGACCTCCAAATCAAATTGAGCCATGCTGAATTTAATAAAATTGGCAAGACAATTAAAGTATGTCATGTTGTTCCTTAATGGTGCAATATTTTATGCCCCAATTCAACAAGGCATTTCAAACTAATGCTTACTAAAAGTAGTTGTCTAGTTCCATTGGATATTCTCAGATCTAAAGTTGAATAGGGCTTAAATATTCTAAAGTGAAGCCACTGAGCTGTGTCTGTGCAGCTGGAAAACATATAGCCATTTTGGCAAATCAAATTGCTTTGAAGTTATAGAAGTTGCATTACATCAGCTTGTCTGCTAATTTTGGAATATCAGATTTAGAAAGAATTATATTCTTTCTAAAAGAAAGAACTCTTGTGTAGCAAAATGCAGTATTTCTGCACTTTAAATATGTATATTCATAATATGCCTTATATATGGAGGCACCACATCTTTCTTCTCATTAATGAAGTTTGACAATTTGTGACAGGATAGAAAGGGAATTCATTATATTTAGTAATAGAAAACCCATTTCTCATTTTTCTAGCACCAACTGAATGCAATGAAATTGCCTAAACCTATATCACAATTCCCCACTGTTGTGGTTCTTAAGGTCACCCTCAAGGGTCTTCAATTTCTTTATGTTCACAGCTTGGCACCTGGTAATTTTCAGAATTGAGAAATACAAGGAAGCTATATATTTTTATTCTGAGAAAGATTTTCTTTTTATTTGAGAAGAAATAAATCTGTCAGGTTGAAAATATTAAAAATCAGAAGCCTGACTGTAATAATCACAGCAATGTCCATGCCAATTTTGTTTAGCAAACTTTGAAATGAATTTTTTCTGCATGACGAAGAAACTTCCCCTCTCCCTCAAAGAAATTGTCAGTGTAAGGGAAAAAGAATCTTTATTTCAATAATCAGTGGAGTTTAAGAGTTATTTATGGTAATAAGGCTGACAGGCATCCAGTATTACTTTTCCTTAAAAAGTTATTGGAGATTCTTGCTGCTCCCAACCTCAGTGGACTACTTGATAAAATGAAAGAAGATTAAGCCTTTTTATTGCTATGTAAAATGGTCATATGCTTTGTACACTAGTACTAGTATTAATTATTGAGGAAGTGCTACAATAGGCAATAATACAGACTTCAATTGATTCTCTTGAGAATGTCTTTAGATAGGCTCAAGGCTAATGAATTCCAACAGCAAAGACTGGAAAAAAAAATCATTTGAACTGGGCTCTGCAATGAGGTAAAATAAGGATTTTCTTTTTATCTTACTTTATTTCCATGGAAGATATAACATTACCTTTAAAAATGGCCTTTTGCTAATTCTTTATTGGTGTATAATTTTGAAAAAATAATAACAGTTGAATTCTTGTTGTTAGTGGAAAAAATAGTCTGAATATGAAGAAAGCAATCAAAAGAAGCAAAGCTTTAGATAAATAACATGTTGAAAAGCAAGCTAATTTGTATTTGTTCACTATCTGAACTGCCAAAGATTTTTCACTTTGCTGTATCTTCTCAACGAAAAGCTACTTCGCCCTGATGTCGTGGTAAATCATAGAATTGCAGAATGGTTGAGGTTGGAAGGGGCCTCTAGAGATGATCTCGTCCAGTTCCCCTGCTCCAGCAGGGACACCCAGAGCACGGGGCACAGGACGGCATCCAGGCGGGTTTTGAGGATGTGCAGAGAAGGAGACTCCACAACCTTTCTGGACTACACGTTCTGATACTACACAAACTGATATGCCTTGCATACCAGCAGTGTTATGTTGGTATTAAAGTATCGAGAACTGTCTGCCCAAGTGTGAGCTTATAACTATCATTAGTTAAATATTGAAATAAATCACGACAGCTAATTTCTTGATCTAAGTTACATTATTTCAGATATGTCTAGATTTATAATTTCCATATTATATTCGATTTGTTAATCTCTGGATGTGCCTTGTCACTTTGAGAGTTGCTTATATTGGTTATTTGCCTCTAAAATAAAAACATAACTTAAACCCAAAAACTCAGCTCTCAGTTTAGTGCAAACACTTTCACAAAAAAATGCATCATTAGTAGGATTTTTTTCAAATTGGAGTTGTGTAGCGGAAATATTGTGTATTATTGGGCTGGCCACTCTCACTGGTTACCAGATATTATTTCCTATTCACTTGTGAACTTCCTGAGTGAATTTAGACAAGACACTTGAGAAAGTAACTACAAATCAAAGTATGAGATAGCAAACCTCAGACTAGTGAGATATTTGCTTGTAACACCATGCAGTGCAGCACAATTCATTTGATGCGGTATTTCTACTCTGATCTTCCAGCAATTGCTTTCTAAATACCATGTTATTTTGATTTTTTTTTTTTGGTAATACTAATATAATGACCTATGGAAGTTTTCTCCCATGTAGACTAGATACACACACTAAAATCAAAAGCTACCTGTGTTGTGGGTGTGCTCTGTTTTATTTAGCGAACTGCTGCATTGACCAGCCTTTATTTCTTGCACACTGCAAATGCATTTTTGGTGATACTGTGTTGTAAGCTGCAAGCAGCAGGCAACAGAATTCCGCACTGTGAGAAGCTTGGATTTTATGATACTGTAGGTTTGGTAATAGGACATATGCAAATTATGTATTGATATAGTTGACTTTTCCTGCTGTGGACTCAGGTAAGAAACTACTAGTTATGCCAAAATTGAGTATAACATAGGAGCAGAGGACTTGCAGCAATATTACAAGAGGTCATTTCAGCACTGAGTCTCAAATGGCAAGTAAACTTTTCCTCTGCACCTAGTCAGCAGCTTAAGCACTATCATTATTCATATAGACATTGTACTTAAAAAGCAAACTCGCCTATGCAGACCTGTTATGGCGTCTGCTTTTGCTGTTGCTCTTTTAGGTTGCTTGTGTAAATTTTAAGCTGTTAAATAATGCTATTCACACAAGTAATTTTTGAGCTTTTCATTGGATCTGAAGTGGAATCTTTGGAATCAAATTGCAATTTTTATTGGCTGTAAGAATATACAACTATGAAAATTCGATTAGAGGTTTGAAATTGAAGACTGAAAGTATAACTTGATTATAAATAGCCAACACAGCTACTTAAATAGCACTAAATAGTACTTAAATAGCACTAAAKCATGGCAGATACTCTTTAATAGTCCTGTTTTACATAAGCAGCAAACTTTGGCTGATCAAATAGTCCAAAAAGATCCAACTTAGCATCCAGTGAATCTCTCTGGCTGAAGAATTATTCCAAAAAGATCCAGCCCAGCTCCCAGTTAATCTCTCCGTGCAAGACAGATTGTAATCAAAGATGTAATCTCTACATCAAGGACATTTTATGGRATGTGTTATTCACACTGCTAATACAGAAGTCTAAAAAATAAAATTGTTTAAAACAAACATCTGGGTTTGTTTTACTCGATTTACCAGTTCTATTGATTTTAGCCCCTAAATTATAAAACAACAAACAAGTGGACACAAGCAAATGTGAGTCTTTAAATAAATTAATAACCATAAAGAAAACACAGATGCACATATTGCTTGCAAAGACTAACATTTTTGATAATATATTTTTGTCTTTGTTTTCCTAAATTATTTTAATATTTTACGATCTCTATTCTATAACTTTGTTTTACTTCAAAAATATGAAAATAATATTTTCATGTTATTTTGAAAATAATATAAATTAATATATGAATGGTTTCTCACAACTTTCTGTTACTGATATTTATTTTATTATAGAGATGCTTGGCAATTTTTTGACAGATAATAGGTATTACAAGAGTACATACTAACAGTGACTATTTGTGTCCATGATTGTTTCTCTATTTATCTTAATTTTTAAGGTTGCAAGTTTCCACTGTTTTGCTAATAAACCTTTGTTCTGGGAAGTTACAATGCAGAATAGCTACTCCAATTTGCATTAATTTGAGATAATAAATCTAGCTTTCTGAGAAATTTAAAAAAAAAAAGAGCTATCATTTTATTTCAGAGTTGCTGCTGTCCTGGACAACTGTCTAGTTCAGTTAGCAGCTTTTGATGCTTAGTATCATAGTCCTAGTGACTATTGTTCATGAATGTTTTAGTTGGTTATTAATGCCAATGTAATATAAATTCAGAGATATCGTAGCTGTAGATGAAAACTCACTCATTTTTCATCTTTGCAATGCATAACTACAAAAAAAGCTGCTTTTTAACTAAGTGGTTAGATTTCTGCTGTTGTTTTGGATGTTGTTATATCAGAATCCTGAGTACTTTATAGCAAAGTAAGCTGCATACCTGTCCCTCTTGTTGCTCTTGTTCAAAACTTTCTAGCTCAGCTCTGCAAGAATAAGGAGTGTAAATATATATCAGGTCGCTAGATGTCCTCCTCCCACAAAATTTCTTCTAGTTCTCAGTTAACAAACATACGACAATTTCTTAAAAAAAGACCTGGAATCATGTATAAYACTAAAAGATCGCCAGTGCAAGTTCATGTAGTCACAAATGAACTGATACAGCCACGATCATGCACTTTGTAGGCCTTTAAGGACTACAGAGGAATTTTCTGTCACATTAAATGAAGCAGAAGCAGGGTTCTGTGAAAATATTCCGTTCTTGGAGACTTGCAAAAATCCAGAGTGCGTAGATACTAGACTATTCATTCGGTAAGCAACATTTTGGCTATACATGTGCAGTGTTTACATGACTGTTTCTGTACACAGCAACATGGACTCCTATGATAATTCTTTATTTGTATGTTATATGGCCTCTTTTCCATCTATTTCTTCTTATCAAGGAAATGAAAGTGTTTGGTGATATGTTAACATGCCTTTCATTTATTAAATTTTCCTAGAAAGTCCTGTATGAATGTGGCTATCTCAGGCACTAGAAATGGATGAGGAATTGTTAAGGTTTAAAAACAAAAATTGAGTGTGGAGGGGACATTCATTCTTTGGGGCACAGACACCACAGTTAGTCTAAAAAATCTTAAATAAACATTAAAAACATATGGGTAGTTTTATCCCGAACATACTAATAGTTCCTGAATTGTACCTACCATTATCCTAGGAAAATCACATTATGAAATGGACCTTCTGTGGAATAGTGATGAGCCATGAAAAGGTAATGTTCACAAGCTCAATATGATAAAAAAAAAATCTTTGTAGAATCACAGATTTTACTTTTGAATCACATTTTCAGTATATTCTTATTATTTCAGGTTATTCAATCACTTATTCACGCGATCACAGTTATTTCAGGTTGTTCAATCATTTGTATCACACTATGCCCTTCGTTTACAGATTTAGATTCACATGCTGATGTTCCATTAACACTAAAACTCAATCATTTCTGTGAAACATTAATTATTACTTATTTGTTATAATTAGAATGAGGAAAAAAACAACAACATTAAAAAGAAAAGAGCTGGAAGTGCTGAAATTAAGCACTGAGAACAGTGAGACATGAGTGAGCTTCATACTGAATTAGGTTACCAGGTTATCTACCAATTTTGAGCATTTTAGCTTCTTCTGTCTTTGTTGTAGCCTTCATCCAGTGCTGTCTTTTCAATTTCTCTTAGCAATTAATCACACACCAGCTATGGCCTTAGTGTGGTCTCTACTATCTCCAGTGCGGTCTCTATTTTTTTCCTCATATCCTCCAGGTACTCTAATATTTCTTAATAATAAACTTCTTCATGTTCTCCACAATTTAGAACAATGCTTGTTTATTGTCAAAATCAGAATCATAGAATCATAGAATGCCGAAGGTTGGACGGGACCTCAGAGGTCATCGAGCCCAACCCCCCTGCTCACGCAGGGTCACCTAGAGCACGTGGCACAGGGCTGAATCCAAGCGGGTTTTAAAGATCTCCAAAGAAGGAGACTCGACAACCTCTCTGGGCAGCCTGTTCCAGTGCTTTGTCACCCTCACAGTGAAGAAATGCTTCCGTAAGTTCCTGTGGAACTTCCGATGCTTCAGTTTGAAGCCATTTCCTCTAGTCCTATCACTAGCCACCACTGAAAAGAGGCCGCCCCCCTCCTCCTCACTGCCTCCCTTGAGGTATTTATACACGCTGATCAGGTTCCCCCTCAGCCTCTCTTCTCCAGGCTGAACAGACCCAGCTCYCTCAGCCTTTGCTCATADGGCAGATGTTCCAGGCCYCTGATCATCCTGGTAGCCCTGCRCTGGACTCTCTCCAGCAGCTCCACATCCCTCTTGTACTGGGGAGCTCAGAACTGGACACAGTACTCCAGATGTGGCCTCACCAGGGCTGAGTAGAGGGGGATGATCACTTCCCTCGACCTGCTGGAGACGCTTTTCTTAATGCACCCCAGGATCCCGTTGGCCTTCTTGGCCACCAGGGCACACTGCTGCCTCATGGTCATCTTGTCATCCACCATGACGCCCTGGTCCCCCTCTGTGGGGCTGCTCTCCAGCAGGTCAACCCCTAATCTGTACTGGTGTCCGGGGTTATTCCTCCCCAAGTGCAGGACCYTGCACTTGCCCCTGTTGAACCTCATGAGGTTTCTCACCGCCCAGTCGTCCAGTCTGTCCAGGTCCCTCTGGATGGCAGCACAGCCCTCAGGGCTATCAGCTACTCCACCCAGTTTGGTATCGTCGGCAGAGGCAGAGGGCTTTATGCCTATGTGAAATTCCATTAATATGTGCTTTTGAGGTAATTTACACTTGCCCTCTTAAAATGAAGCTATTACTGTTTTTTTTTTGTTTTTTTTGTTTTTTGTTTTTTGTTTTTTGTTTTTTTTTTTCCCCTGTGGTAACAGAAATTTTTTCTTTGTGTTGGTGAAGTACTGAAAATTGCTTCAGTTAGTTTTCTTTTTCATTTTTGCTCTGTTTTTGTCACCTTAACAACCAGTTGTAAATTGTCCTGTTAATAGTCTTGGCTTTTGCTTGTTCCTGTTTAGCAAAATCATGAATCAGATTTACAAGATGTCAAGTCTGTACTGCCATAATTCTGAGCAGACACTTTACTGAAAATAAGCAACAGACAGTAGCAATGCAAAACATATCATAAAACTCGCACTTACGTTGTTGCACATTTTATTTCACTAGATTATTCTGTTGAGATAGGATCATACATTTACAAATTCAGGGTAAATCTTGAAAAATCTGCAGCATATCCTTTAAAATCCTTTAAAAAATCCATAGCTTTTTATTTAAAATACCACTTTTATTTCCCGATTATACATCTCACAATTTTGATTCATTAGCATTCCAAGAATAAAATTACCCGCAATTTTGTTACTTGAGTTTGATGTTACAAGTTAGATTTGGTAGAAGTCTATGCACGAACCATTTATTTACAGGAAGAAAAGATTTTTGAGGAAATGGAAAACTGTTGACGTATTTCCACTAAACTGGAGATATTATAGGCTGAAATAGAAAACAACATCCTTTTTTTTTCTTGCCTTGGAAATGCACATTTTTTTTGCAGCACACTATATAACTTTGTTATTGAAATAGACAAAGTTAATAAGCCAAAACCGAGCAAAACTTTTTTGATTGGCTTAAATAACATAGATTAGCTGACTTACTTTTCTTGCTCCAAAGGTGGCAAAAAAAAAAAAAAAAGAAAAAGATTGAAATTAACTTCCCCAATTTGTTTACATTTTTGGTTTGGCTAGACTTTACACATTAAGTCTGCTAATTGAGGCTAGATACTGTTCAATCCTGCAACCTCATAACGGTCTTTCAGTGTTGCTTTTTATCTCCTAGACTGTATTGGTCTAATCTTTATGATTTTTTTCAGGGGCGAATTACCTCTGAAATCAGCAGAAGCATTTCTCATAGCTAAGGATGCAAAGCAGACACAAGTCTATCRGAAGGGACCTCAAGCTTCCCTGTATGGGAAAGAGACCAGCACAGTTGTAGCAGATTGATGATGTGCTACAGATGCTGGTGTAACTCCTCCGGATAAACCCTCATCTTTCAAATAAGCATGAGGGATCATTTCAGAATAAAAGTTCACATTTTGAGCAATACTACCTATTCCCTATGATGATATGTGGACCGTACAGAGAGGCTGTGCAGAGATGAGATCTGTACTTGTTAATTTTTAATTGGTTTCTGGAGTGGATGCAAACTGTATTTGCTATGTATTAAAAGCAGGATGCCCAAGTAGACTCATACTGAATTATTCACATATTAGTTTAGAATCATCTTCTCATTTTTGTAAATTTTCAGAAGCATATCAGTGGCTTAAGTACTACATTTACAGGCACAAAGTCTTTGGTGTGTCTTCTATTTTGATCATCTCAGTGCGTGCTTAGGAATTGTACTTTTTAATAGGAGAATAAGAAATACTTTTTTTTTTTTTAAGTTTCATCTCTCATTCAGAATCTCCGAGTGACTTTGAACTATTTTTCTTAGAAAGTGCTATTCAGTTCAAGGAAGAAAAACAGATTCTGGCATTGAAGCATTCTATTCTAAAGTTAATGTAGAAGRTAAGGCTGTGTTTGCCAGAAAAAGATCACCTCATCTTTTAGACATGTGAATACACCATCTTGTTTTAAAGTATTCAGCGTTGTTTTCCTTTACTCAGTAATAGACTTGGGTCAGTTTTGCCATTCCTTGGGCTTGGACTAAGGAAGGCAACTTTATGCAACAAYCTCAGAAAAACCGTGTCCATCTAGAGTCCAACTAGAGACTCTTGCCCGTGCCTTGTAACTTGTGAAAGATAAGAAATGGAAGAGAATATATTCATTCCTTATGGTAGCTATATTTTTAGTGTTTCTTCACAGGTTTGATTTTCATCTTCCTTGAGGGCCAAAGAATTACTGTCAAAGAATTACACCCAAATATCTTGGCAGAGTAGAGAGTCCAGAGAAACTGTTTTATTCAATAGACCTGTCATCAACCCATCATCATTTTAATCTGAAGTATTTAAATATTCCTGTCCTCTACATGTCATTCTATTTGCACAAAATCTCTTTTCCCTAAGGGAAACTGTTTCCTAAGGGAAAATTTTCCTAAGGGAAAATTAATGTGAGAATAACTGATTAGATAACCCTACTATGCTCATGTTTTTATGTGAGTATTCAGAACAGATAAACTTAGTCTCAGGTCTTTCTTTGTTACTTCATTTTCCCACAATGTTAATATAATTTTGATGGTATATTCCACTTCCCAGTTCTTACGTGAAAAATAAGGACAAATATTTAACTATATAATACTTGCATCTTACTTATCTCTGTGAAGAACTGTGTGTGCAAGTACTTCTGAATCCAGTAATACAACAGTCATTTTAAACAATAGTGGCAATTAACTAATGGAGCAAATTTCCAGGGGTTTTAGTAAATTCTTCAGTGGTTAAGGACTTTAATGAAGTTTGAAGTCTTTTCTAAAAGATGGTGTTCTTTAGCTACAGGTAATTTTGCTGCTGGAGGAATCGTTGGGTTAAATTTTATTTCTTTGTTACTTAGAGAGTGCAAGTGATGAGAACGACCCCAGTCTTAGGAATGATAATGAATGTTTGCTTCTTAACAAA
The DNA here is from genome assembly GCF_003342845.1 of Nothoprocta perdicaria. Lineage (NCBI taxonomy): Eukaryota > Metazoa > Chordata > Aves > Tinamiformes > Tinamidae > Nothoprocta > Nothoprocta perdicaria. The sequence goes on along the minus strand of NW_020454661.1, from coordinate 1,977,480 downwards.
ATCAATTGCATTTCTACAGCCTTTTGCAGAATTAAATTTTCTTGCTTCCATAAGTGGATCAGATGGCAACACAGCAGAATAAAGAGAAGTATAAGGTTCCCTCCTGTTTTTTTTTTTATTTTAAATGACCTCTGACATCTGTGTCTAGTATATGTATGATCAAATGCAAAGGTGGAATTGCTTGAAAAAAAAAAAAAAGAAATATATTGAAAAATTCTTAAAAGAAATCCCCAATTTATCTGCCTTTCCTTTGAAATCATAAAGAAGATAAACCCCTTATAATTGTCATCATTTTGCTGTGCTGCATTTTGTTGGAAATAATACATATTTTATGTCATTTGGAAGGTTATATAAGTGCAACTGGTTTTGAGAGCAATTAATCACTATCATTTGACAATTGGACAAAGAGTGTGATTCACCCAAAATAGGACCAAGAGATGGCATGTGCTAGGCCTGCATGTTCCCAGGTTGCATGTCAGTTCATTTGGTACTGTTGATGCTTGATAGTATTAAATCCTCTGTAGGAAGTTTCATGCTGTGTCTATTAATGAGGGAACCGTAGGTCCCTTTCATAACATTAGTTGTAGTTCAGTTTTACCATAATTGAAATTGTCCTGGCTGCAGTGACTTTCAGACAGTGGACAATTTGAGTCCATATAATGTATATTTTACTGCACAAATAAAATGAGGGGACCTTCAGGCAAGCAGAACATTAGCCCTCAGCACAGTGTTTTGCACCAACAGACCTTCAGAAGTACTAATCCATTTTGACCCCCCCTTTTCACGTGGTTCTGGAAGCTGATAAATTATGGTAGAATTAGTGTTGTTGTGGCATGTAAATACTTTCTGGTTGTTGTTGCTCAAGTTGGTTTTGGGTGTGTATTATGAAAATTCTTACGTATTTGTGTGCAAAACCTTCATGCTTTATCCTTCATCCTTTCATGGCAGAATGACAAAAGGGTCTGTTGTTCAGCATGATCAGGGATGGCATAGTTTGAAGCATATTCGTAATGATTACTTGGAAAACTTATTAAGAACACGAGAATTCACAGGTGTTGATAGCCAGTTAATAGTTAATTGTGGCATGTGAGATTCTGAATGCTGGATGTGCATAGCCTCAATAAGAATKGAGTGAAATGGGATTGTTTTTATGTTTTTCAGGAATATAGGGAAATGTGATCATTTAATCTTATTCAAGATGTGTGTCTGGGACAAAGGTGCTTTAATTGTTTGAGTGGATGGTATCTATTCAGTTTATGTATTTCTCAATGTTTGCACTTTTGAAAGCTCATTACATTTTGATTTGTTAGTATGATAGCAATAATTGATTCTGCTGTGCACTACAAGGCCAAATAGTACTTTTGATTCACCAGCCAAAGTGTAACCTTTGCTGCCTGGACACCAAGAGTTTGCTGGGTTCAGTTCAATATGAAAAACAAACAAACTAACTAACTTTTATAATGGTATGCGGCCTTTTGGGTAACTGCCCTCTGCATGCAGTTAGATTTTTTTTTTCCCCAAAACTCAGCACTGTTGTTTTCAATTCAGATTTTTTTTTTTCCTGTTGAGGAAATCAAACATACTCATTCTCCACTCTTAGATAATTTCCTCCTTCCTCCAGTATTTTCTTAGGAGTATTCTAATCTGTCTAGCTCTTTGTCTTTTTACTTGAGATTTACGAGAAACAAATCTGCTTGCCAAGTTATAATTGCATCGCAAATGCAATTTTTCTAGGAAGGGCTAAGAACGTTAGGCCAAATAATCACCATAGTAATGTACTTCTTCCAGCATTGGTACATTCTCCAGAAGCTTATTCGTCAGTTTCTTAATAAAGTAATAATACTTCTATATAATAATAATAATTTGTCAGTTTCTTAATAAAGTAATATATTTTCTATATAATAATATTGTCTATATAATAATAATTGTCTAATAATAATTTGTCAGTTTCTTAATAAAGTAATAATACTTCTATATAATAACATAGCATTTGTACCTTAAACATTATAATGAAGGTAAGAAGAATTTGGTAAGGGTGAAGAATTATATAAACACAAAGCATTTGTTTCATTCAGAAAATAAAAATGAAGATAGGAAGTTGACACTTTTCAAATCTCTGAAATATCTACAGTTACTATATCATTTGATCATGACACTTTTCATTTGTTGTACAACTAAACTACACATAAGTGGACTTTTTTCTTTCCCCTCAAAGTAGTCTTTCCAAAAACAGTTAAAACTAGGAACAAAGTTTCTCATCTTAATGTTTCTGCTTAGGCAATAATGATAAAAATTAGATATACTAGGAAAACGCTTTTTAACCTTTATTCTTAGCATAAATCAAGAGGCTCATTTTTCACAGTCTCTTTCTATAGAATTCAATTAAAGGTCAGATTTGTAATAGGGGATCCTAATTATTAATGTATTGCCTATTTTGAATTATTAATGAGTTGACATATTTGCATAATGGGTAAAGAAAATGCCTAAGAACAACTTTTATAGCATATCAAAATCCTTCAAAAATATTTAATCAAAGTCTTTTTCCTGTCCTGTAGGTAATTTAACATTTTATCATTATGTCAATACTTAGAGAATCAATTCAAAATATTTTACAGTTAAAAATTAGTGTAGTTATATATCACTATGGGGAATTAATCTTGTTTTAAGCTAGTATACCACTTATAAAGTAGGCAGCTTCAGCCTGGGCACATCATTTGTGAAAGAAAGATACTACCGCTGGACTACACATTTTGATTTTTATTACAAAGAACAAAAGTAGTTTAAGAATAGTAGATTTTGCAGTCCATAATAATAGAGAAGATTATGATAAGGAATAGTCTAATATTCTATTTAGTGAACAAAATTGCCTAAATTAGCTGCTGAATGCTGCCTTTGCTTCTGTGTTTGTCGGGGGCAGCCCTCTAGAATCCCAGGCCCTAGGAACACACGAAGAGAGCCAGAGGGAGGAAGGCTTGCCCTGGGTAGAGGAAGAGTGGGTCAGAGAGCATCTAGGGAGCCTCGACACCCACAAATCCATGGGCCCTGATGGGATGCACCCCAGAGTGTTGCGGGAACTGGCAGATGTCCTAGCCGAGCCGCTCGCCATCATCTTTCAAAGGTCCTGGAGAACGGGGGAGGTGCCGGAGGACTGGAAGAAAGCCAACATCACTCCGGTCTTCAAAAAAGGCAAGAAGGAGGACCCGAGTAACTACAGGCCGGTGAGCCTCACCTCCATCCCCAGGAAAGTGATGGAGCAGCTCATCCTGGCTGCTCTCTCCAGACACATGGAGSAGAAGAAGGTGCTCAGGAGTAGCCAGCATGGATTCACCAAGGGGAAATCCTGCTTGACTAACCTGTTCACCTTCTACGAAGGAATATCTAGCTGGATAGATGAGGGCAGAGCGGTGGATGTCATCTATCTGGATTTGAGCAAGGCTTTTGACACTGTCCCTCACAGCATCCTCCTGGGCAAGCTCCAAAGGTGTGGGATAGATGTGTGGACGGGGAGGTGGATTAGGAATTGGCTCGATGGCAGGGTGCAGAGAGTGGTTGTCAATGGTGCGGAGTCCAGCTGGAGGCCTGTACTTAGTGGTGTCCCCCAGGGGTCAGTTCTCGGTCCGGTCCTGTTCAACTTATTCATTAACGACCTGGATGAAGGGCTGGAGTGCTCCCTCAGCAAGTTTGCCGACGATACCAAACTGGGTGGAGTAGCTGATAGCCCTGAGGGCTGTGCTGCCATCCAGAGGGACCTGGACAGACTGGAGGACTGGGCGGCGAGAAACCTCATGAGGTTCAACAGGGGCAAGTGCAGGGTCCTGCACTTGGGGAGGAATAACCCTGGACACCAGTACAGATTAGGGGTGGACCTGCTGGAGAGCAGTCCTGCAGAGAGGGACCTGGGCGTCATGGTGGACGACAAGATGACCATGAGGCAGCAGTGTGCCCTGGTGGCCAAGAAGGCCAACGGGATCCTGGGGTGCATTAAGAAAAGCGTCTCCAGCAGGTCGAGGGAAGTGATCATCCCCCTCTACTCAGCCCTGGTGAGGCCACATCTGGAGACTGTGTCCAGTTCTGGGCTCCCCAGTACAAGAGGGATGTGGAGCTGCTGGAGAGAGTCCAGCGCAGGGCTACCAGGATGATCAGAGGCCTGGAACATCTGCCCTATGAGCAAAGACTGAGGGAGCTGGGTCTGTTCAGCCTGGAGAAGAGGAGGCTGAGGGGGAACCTGATCAGCGTGTATAAATACCTCAAGGGAGGCAGTGAGGAGGAGGGGGGCGGCCTCTTTTCAGTGGTGGCTAGTGATAGGACTAGAGGAAATGGCTTCAAACTGAAGCATCGGAAGTTCCACAGGAACTTACGGAAGCATTTCTTCACTGTGAGGGTGACAAAGCACTGGAACAGGCTGCCCAGAGAGGTTGTCGAGTCTCCTTCTTTGGAGATCTTTAAAACCCGCTTGGATTCAGCCCTGTGCCACGTGCTCTAGGTGACCCTGCGTGAGCAGGGGGGTTGGGCTCGATGACCTCTGAGGTCCCKTCCAACCTTCGGCATTCTATGATTCTATGATTCTATGAAATTAGTTTTATAAGTTTTAAGGTTGTTGTTTTCACTTCTTGCAAGGAGCAGAGAAAGATGAAAATAAACAGAGATATACAGTGGGCAGGCTGTTATTTCTGAAAACTCAGTGCAGAACTGACAAGCATTTAAAATCATTTTAACAAAGGGAAGATCCAGCAGATAGTGGTTTGCAAGCATAAAAGACAATACATCCAAATGATATCAATGAAGTAGGGGATCCACAATGTACTTTACATTTTATGTAGATTTTTGAGTGGAAACCATGACATTCCGATGGGTAAGTAAAGGTATTTCTCAAATAACTTCAAGCTTCTAAGTTTTATTTTGATGTCATTTTTTTCCATCTCAAATGTTAATCATACTGATTACTGGATGAAGTCTCTGGAATAATCATGCAATAGTAATAACAAATGAGAACAGGCGAAGGGTCTTCTCCAGCTCTTTCAGGCAGACTCATGTTGTATCATGGTAGTTTTGTTTTCAATGATTTTCAATGATTTCAGTGCATTGAAAAAATAATGAATATAGTTTGACTGACTGAGAGCTAGGTCTAGAATAATCTGTATCTATTTCTTGAGAATGTTTTTTTCTGAGCAGATCATAAATTCAGTGTGGAAAGTGAGATTATTATATTAATGCACCACAAGTTTATCTATGGTATCATATTGTGTCTACATATCATTAGAAATCATTAGAAATTTAATGGGCAAAATGATCAAGTATAGCTGGAGCCTATGAATGTTATTATTTGGAAAATTATACAAGGTACCATGCAGAGTGAAGGATGTTTTTGGCCAAAATTCACAGTATTTTGCTTTACTGTCTTGCTAGGAAAAAAAAAAAGTTATCATATAGACAGCTCAAAGTCTGTACTTGATGCAAAGGCATGCTTTGAAAAATTAAAGACACTTTGCAAATTCAAAGATACTTCTTGAGCAAAAAAACTTAACAGAAGTGCAAAATCTCAGAGTTTTCCAGCCATATCTATTATCATTCCATTCCAACCATTAGCTAGTGAGTAAGGCTCTGGCTTGAAGCCACTGGGAAGATCTTGTTTTGCGGTTGCTGCTACCACAAACCACATTATCACTAGATGCCAAAGTCTATCTGTAGGTCAAGGTCAGGCCAGGGAGATGATTGGCGAAGAAGGTAACTGTCATGGAGCAGTCAGAGAAGTCATTTGTATTATACTGTCAGAGAAATCAAGTTGAAGGAACTAAAAGACCCTCTATAAACTGTAATGGTCATGTATAATGAAAGAGTTTCATTTCTAATCAAGTGGATTTTCTATTAATACTTAATAATTGGTAAAATCACAATCCTGTATTTTCTCCATCCATTGGCAGGTATCTTACAAGGGCAGGACCAGTTCAATCAAACAGCACCTCCTGTACCTGACCTTGGGTAAGCAGGAACCATTTCACAAACCACATTTCACAAAGTACTGCATAAGATATTTTATAGACAGCATGAAGTCCATTCAGTTTTCACTTCAGAAGGGAGCAATTCAGAATGTAATTGTCATTTGGCATTGTATTCAACCACTAAGAAGGACCATTTGAGATAATAGGATAGGGCTGAAGAAACTCAGTGACACCAAGTCTGGTATATCTTATTTGTGTGTGGGTGTTTTTTTTTTTTTTCAACTATTAGTCCTGTACTTTATATACTCATCTTCTTCTTCCAGCATAAACAGAATTATTCAATTATTTTCTACTATTCTTCTGTTCTTTTCCACTGTTCTGGTTCTTATGTTGTCATCTAAATATATTTTGATGGTGTCTGAATTAATGTGAGTAATATTTGCTACCCATTTACTCATAGGATGAGACAGGACGAGAATAATTCAGGAAACCAAACCCTTACTTAATATAAATTTCATTGATGTAAGTGGTGCTGTGCTAACTTACACTGTATGAAGCAGTGGTATTTACATCAGAAGAAATAAAGACTAAATTCTCAATTACTCTTCCTCCTTGAAAAGAGAACAAAATTCCATGTCCATTCCATTCAGGAATTATAGAAATTAGCAGTGCAAACTGCTGTCCTACTCTGGGATGATTCTGTACAGCAATTCCTTATAGCACTTGGTCAAGCCTTACTTCATGGACTTCACAAGTTTATTCCATAGATCTCTGCTCTAAGTAACTTTTTTTTTTTTTTTTTTGCCTTTTTAATAGTACTTAGGAGATTCTTAGCAGGTGTCATGCAGTGATTTAACATTTTGCTTTTAATTGCATGCTGTATTCCAAATGAAATTTTCTTCTGCTTTCTTTTTTTTTTTTTTTTCATCTTCTTCAAAGTCTCTTTGTACAACATGTTAATCCCAGACTGTCTACTAATTTCCACAGATTTCTCTTAATCTCTGGTACTTTATCTATTGGATTCAGCCAGGTGTTCAGGTTCCCAAACAAATAAAAGATGTACTATGACGACGCCTTGAGCAGGCTTTTGCAAAAGAAGCTTCTTAAACTCCCTCGGTGGTTTTAGATATAATATCAAGGGCTTTTCTACACTAGACACACAGGTCTTGTGTTAATCTACAGCTGCAGAACAGAGTAGAAAAAATACATGGAAAGAATTAAAAAGAGTGAGAAGATAGTATGTTTGATGAGGCTGACAAAATCTACCCAAAACTCTTCATCAACACTTAGGAAAATGGCATCCAGTCATAGAGCCAATACTATTGGAACTGCACTGTTTTTACGTGGGATCTTAGGAGAGGAAAGAACATTTAGAATGATTAGTTGTAAACTAAGATAATTACCTTGTTTCATATTACTAGAACTCTGAGGATAAGTACCAAGTTTCACAAAGTAGTAATTAATCTACTTCAAGAAAAAATGTCTGGAGAATTGGGAAGGTTGCGAACAAAAACTGTGTACATGCACATAAATATTAATTATACTTTATATATTAAAATGAATGATTACAGTTGAAAAGACAGTGAAAATACCTTGTCTGTGCTAGAATAAAGATAGAGGAAAATTTAGGTACATCAAATACAGGATAAAGGGATATTGAAAGAGTTATTTTAGGTATGTCTGGGTGAGCACATAGATCTAAAATTGCTCAAAAACCTTAATTGAACTGGGATCTGTGTTCTTTCTGTGACTGTTTACTACTGTTTCCTCCCTTCTCCCTGTTCCCCCCAATCTCACCTCCTTTACCCGTCCCCCTCCCAGAAAAGGAAGGGGAAAGGAAAACTTGATATGTCAGGAAAGGAAAATGATAATGATATTACTTCCTGGTGGAGTTTATACTACCTTGTTATACTTGCATGGTAAGCATATTCCATTCTGAGAAATGTTCCACTGAAGAGTATTCACTTCGGAGAAATGATAACGATCTCAAGAAACCTGGGGAGGGACAAAAGTGTTCTGAAATCCTGCAGCACTGAGCTGCTGCAGTTTCATTTACACTGGTTGCCCATCAATAGTGAATGCACTTCAGTTAATCATCCCCTTTGGTGAGGGCTGTTGCTACTCTGTAATTGCCACAGCTACAAAAATAAAAAACAGATAAATAATAAAAAGGGAGGGGGCACAGTTATTAAACTGCGTCTAATTTTTTTGTTGTTAATTCTGACCTTGTTTGGTAGGAACAAATATTGGCAGACAAAGACAAGCAGAATTGCTTCCATGTGGCATCTTTCCATAACAAAGCTCTGTCCTATAAATGTCTGTGGAACCACAAGAAACTTAAGCTGGTGGAGTAGCGCTCACAGAGTGCCTATCAGTAAATGACTTGTTGAAAATTTAATTCTCTGAATGCATCATGTGGTTTAGGAGGACAACATATTCTAGAGCAATCCTCCTTTATTTCATTTCTTCTAGAAGATGACACTTAAAGCTCTGGGGCTTAATTTTTTTTTTTTTTTTTTGAATGCTGTTGAGTCTGCAGTTAGAGAGGCTGAAAGGCAATAACATTATAAGGACAAGAGCCCTTGACAGCAGTAAGATATACAGAAATTGTAGAGTGATTGGCAGGTCATTAAAATAGTAATGTTAAAGAAAAGACAAAGCTGGCTTATGTCTACATGCACGTATAGTGTGGACCTACATGTAGAAAGTATGTATTACGCAGAAATCCCAGTTAATGTTTCTGCAGAACTGTCATACAAAGCACAGAGGCTAGAGATGTGGTTGCATGTGGTGTATGTGGCATGTAGACATGACAAAACAAAACAACAAAACACACACCAGCCAGCTGCATAAATTTTCTCCCTATGTAAGTAACTGAAGTGACACTTGTGAAAGGTTTTGAAATTTTGTAGCATGGAGTATACCTCAGGTTTAATGTGGGCAAAGGGTTTGTGGTTTGGAGAGTAGCTGCAATTAATATCCAGTGGGTGCTAACTGTTTTCAAGCGTGTTGATAGCGTAGTTCCTTAGTGGTAATGGAAATAACAAGTTTCATGATATTCCACTTTCCTGCTAGTCATGTGTTTGGTGCCATATATAAATCAGGTAATAATTTTCCTGTCATTATCAACCACTTTAGGTTGTCTATCTGCATTTCCCTTCTGAGTCTTTCTGAATCTTTGCGTCTCCTTTTCTGTGGCAGAGCTGCTTGTGACAGGCACTAGGATATATAACCACTGAGTACTAATGCAGCTTGGGACTTGGAAGATGTAGAACAATAGGGGAGGACAATGAGATCGGTTTATAAAGCCTGTATGATAAGCAATCTATTCTCTTAACATTGGTAATTATTTCTGAATAGGTAGAAAAGTGGAGGGAAAACTATTTAGAGTAGATATGTGTATATCAAGACTTGTTAGCAGTTTGGAGCAGCAGTTGTAATGGAGAATGTCTTTTACAAATCAGACAAGCAGGAGCAAAGAATAAACAGAGAATATATAACCAAAGTAGATTTCTTTTAAATGTGTGGGTCTTTTCCTGCAGTTACAAGATTTTGTAGGATTTTTAAAAATCAAGCTTCTTGTTTGTGTGTGAAGTGCACAGCTTTAAACAGAAATGGATGTGAAAGATAGTTGGCAGTCAGTCCCTCCTGAAACGAGGGACAACTCCTGATTCTCACTTGGAAATACTGACCTTTGGAAATGCTTTTACTATCTCCTSATTCCATGTGGAATGGACTAAAGCAGTTTACCTGTGAGGGACAAACTACTTCAGCTTACACAATGTACACAACTGGAATTTGAATTCTGATGTCACATCCTATCTTTTATACTAAGCAAAGTTAAATGGAAGAATTGTTTTGTGTGATAAGCACCTTCATGTGCTCATCACAATTTGGCTAGATAGTTTCTTAAAACAGGTATCTCAGGTGCAGTAATGCTTTGATTGGAGGCAATCAGTTTCTGAAGCATCACACAACTTGATGATACTCTTTCTTATCCTTGCCACTAGAGGGCAAAGGACATTAGAAATAACAGCTTGGACGTCGTATTCTTCAGGAAAAAAAATGAAAAACTTTTATATCATTTTCTGCCATGCATTTAGCAAGCTAATACAGTACGGCAGACCTGGAATATAATCTATAAAGGCTCTTTTTCTTGATGAACTTCAGATGCCTCATACAGATCACAAGTTTGCTGTTTTCTCATTACCTGAAAAAGCGGCAATGCAGCAACGCATTTTAGATACACACTGAASTATATTTATAGGTGACTGAGTTCAACTTTGAACTCATGTGGGAGTGCTGTTTCCATAAGAAGCCTTCAAAATAGATGCAAAACCTGCATCTTCAACCTTTATTAGCAAATAGTTCTGGTGTTCTGCTTACCCAGTGATTACATGTAAGAATGCAGCTCACCAAATACAACATCAAATATGACTTTGAACACTTTAAAAGAATCTTTCACCAGCTTATATAATCATCAAGCGACTTGATGATGAAACCTTTGCCTGCTACCCAGGTGGCTACTTTATTCTCATGGAGGGATAAAAAATGCAGGTGACAGCTTTCATCTCAAGCTTTAAAGCGCTACTTTTTGTTTTTTTGTAATTACAGAGGAAAAGAGAAATCTTGAATTCTGCAAAAAATATGCATTACAATACACTGCTTCCTAAGGTCAGTGAGGGAGACTCCACACATTTTTTCCCCACCATAGAACTGTGCATTTTATTAATTGCTACTGCGTATCACCATCATCTCTCAAGTTCTATTTTGATCTCTTTTCTATCTGTTAAATGTAATTCAAAGAGCAAAGAACTACAAATACATAAAAAGACAGTCCAGATGTACCTTGCAATCAGTTTAAAAATAGCATGGTAAGAGCTCCTGGACCTCTATTCTTATTATTCTATTCTGCAACTCAGTGAGAGACCTCACCACCCCTTTTCAGCAGGTAGAAGAAGATTCTGTGATMACTATTGAATTTTCTCTTTGTTTGAACAGTAATTTAATAGTCACAGTTTTAAGTCATAGTTATTTAATATCTAGCACTGCTTTTCAGCATATTTTGAACATTTTTGCCGTTCACACTGTTAATGAACCTTCTGACCCACACCTGTTTAGAGGTACATATTGTTTTCAGTTTRAGTTAGTAAGAGAAACCAATTGGGAATGCTGGTTAAAAATCCCCTAGAAATATTTCATGAGCTTTCAAAGTCTTTTTAAATTTATTTTCATATTTATTGTTTTTCTCTATATTACTTATTTTTTTACTATATAAATCATTACACCTATCAAAAATGAACACGGACCATATCCCTGAAACATCACAGAAAGAATTTATGGCAAGACGTCATATTTCTTGACTGATATTTTTCCATCTTCAAAATTGCTTTGGCAGTTCGGCATCAGAATAAACTGTAGGATGTGACTGATCTTTGATTACAGTAGTGACAGGGATCCTGCTCTTCATCCTCTTTTGTTTTTCATAATTCCTTGTTTCATATATGCATCCTTGTTGCCTTTGATCTTCATTCTTCTTGCATGTTCTTTGCACTCATTGGTGTGTCTTCTGGGCCATATTCCACTTAATTTTCTTATTCCTTGAATATGCTGATGGGAAACATCACTGCAGGCCCCAGGCTTTTGTTTCTTGGCTCTTACAGAATTTTCTCATGGATGGATCCTCTCTTGCCTCCTCTAATTGTTGTGAATTTAGTTCTCACATACTGGGTAGATCCAAGAGCAGAGCAAAGAGCACAGAGGCTGATATTGCAGCAGAAATATGTGGTATCATGTGGTCAGGCAGTAAAATACATCAGCTTCCCTGGAGCATCTGCTCTGCTGCTGAGCTGTGGTCCTTATCCACTTGGTTAGGTGGTTTTGTAAGGAGAACTGTCTTGTTTTAGGAAAGGCAGGTGATAGGTAGGCACCCTGAGATAGTGAATTGGAAAAATAAAAGCTCCGAATGTTTGGSGCAATTGCGAATGCAACAGCAGAACAAGTTGGAAAAAAATTCTCCGTCTCTGTGCCTCTATAATCTGCTGTAGCTATTGTTATATTACTGCTCCTTAAATATCTTTATTCTCTCAAAAGCATTTAATACAGCTAGTACGATAGTAATATGGAGTTTGTGGGAAATGGTTCCCCAAGACCTATCCATTGGCATGCATGTRCTATAACAAAGATGCAACACATACTGCTTTCTTCATCTTGCTGTATACTTCCTTAATCACATTTTTCCTCCCTAATTTGTGGGAAGGAGATTTTTCTCTTCTGTCTCCATTATTTGTACAGCTTTTAATTAAACATATCCTATGATTGGAAGGTGGGTAAAAGGACAGTTGTGGTGCCATTTGAAAAGAGCAAGCTTGCTCGCTCGGCCAGTTCTCCCAAGCATTCAGAGCTCTAATTAAAATCCACTGAACACATGAGCAATGTTGGCACAGTACTTGGGAAGTGTTTGTTACAACAGTGGCAAAGAGTAGATAAGGTTTTTAGGGTATTAGTGTAAGGTGTTTTGTTTCAGGTGGATTATTTCTAATGAATGGGTCCTCTTTCTTTTCTTCTGCCTAGCAAAAGGGGTACAAAGGCTTATTTTACTTTTTTTTTTTAATTCCTATTTATATGAATTTATTTAGTTTGCAAAGAAAACATTTTTTGCATGCTAGTTTGGATATACAATTTAAAAAATTTCAACAGAAAAGTTTCATATTTACATTGCCAGTTATTAGTAAAAGTCTTTTCAAGTTTCTGTAAGCCTGTGAAACATAGAATGTAACTGCACACACTGGATGTAGTGCTGTGATATCTGAGGAAACCTTATATATGCTGGCAAACGGAGAAGACCAGGGTGCTTGTTCACAGTGTAATTCAATTCACATTGTCCATTATGTGAATGAGATGTGAAAAATAATTTCCTCTGTCTTCAAGGTATCACTGTTCTGAGTGGATCTCTGGCTCTGACCCATGGAAAACTATAAAGAGATATTGCTCATGTCCTTACTTTCAGTGTGGCTTTTCCTGGGACATTGTATTGAAAACTCATAGGGAAGGCTGAGTATTTTATCTATCTTATATATAAAAATATATATTTTTATTTTATAAATATATATTTTATTTATTCTATAAAAAGAACGTCTTTACTGAGTTTAATAAGCCTTGTTGTATATTATGTTTTAAGCTGTATCTTTTAGCCTTCAAAATTGTACTGACTAGTTAGAGATATGTGATCAGTATAAGTATCTTCTGGCAATAAATCGTAATACATATTCATAGTTAAAATGATTTCATCTTCCGTGAAATGGTCCTTATAAAAACAGTAATATTTGGTATGTCATTATTACATTTCAGCAATTAATCCTCAAAATGATCAATGGAAAGAATGTCCTTTTCCCTCTTTCACTGGTTTATTTATGTGTTCCCATTAATTATGCCTAATTTCTGTTGGCACTTTTCTTCTTAATGTAATTCAATTTAAGCATATCTTTCTAGAGACTTATTAATAGGTAGGGTCATTTATATTGTGTAGCACAAATATTTTATAATCCACTAATCTTGACAAAAAGGCAATGCCTTCCTAATAAAAAATGTATGAGGAGTAATGGTTCCCTATTAATAACTTATTAGGTCAGATCACACAGTTTGAAGTGTCTATTACACTTTAATTTTATCAGATTTCTTCCTTTGGAACCTGCTACTCTATCTTTTATTGAGATTATTTTTAACCCAACAACTGGATCTTTTGCCAAAAACAGCTTCCTGTGGCTGTTCTTCATGTAGCAGTAGGTAAGCAAATGATTTTATATATGGGGCTTAAGGAACACAAATCATACACCCTGCAATGTAAACTCAGGTTTTCACTTAAATTTTGCATTTTCTATAACAATGATATGCTGATGCCACTGCCTAACAGAATTTTCCTGGTGAGACAGGATATTGGGTCATTGAAGTTCTCTCTTGCTCTTAAGATGACTTCGACAGATAATACCGTATCCCAGAATAACAAGTGGAAACTTCACAYGCTGTTCATTTATCTGTATTTATAAATGCAAAACCTAAATGCAGCTTGCTTTTAACAGCTGAGATAAAGCTGTTCCTTCATGTATTACTGAACCTGTATCTAGAAATTTCTTCAYGAAGGCTTCAGTGCAAGAAGTGTCCTTCCTGAAGGGAAGCTCTTGCACATATACCAGAGGACAGCTCTGTAGAGCTTTGAACTCCTGTTATTCCTCTTTGATCACCCGTTGCTGGGAGCTGCCCTCCACATATCCAAGCAGAAGCATCTGGCCAGCTCTTCTTGGTTGGATTTGGGGCTCGATTCTCTCCCAAACCAGGTGAATGAGACAGCCTCATCTGCATTTGGCTCCTGTAAACTCTTTTGCTCTGGGAGCTTGTATCAGCGGCTGATTAAATTTATTCAAAAACAGCTTCTGCAAATCAAAGCATTACTAATTCTTTCACCCAAAAGTACATAGCCAGCAAAGGAAGAGGCAAAAGCAGCAAATATTTTCACACACATTTTGCTTTCTTAACACTCTATCATACTTTGCCAGCTCTTGTTAGCTTTTGGGAAGCAAAGGATTGCACATGCTTTGTCTTATTCACRGCTTCCCCCCATAAGTTTGTCAACTCTTGGTTATTTCTGTAGGAACAGTGGAGAATCGGAAGCAGCATGGTGAAGTTATTTGCATTTATTACACATATTAAATATGAAATGCATAGGTATCTAACAGTTTATCTGGAGGTATTATTATCGGAGTATAAAAACTCTTTTCTGATCATCAGGTCTGTGTATGAAGGGAAAAGAAAACACAATCTCCTCACTAACTACCCCCAACCCCCAAAATTGATTGCAGCTGATAGAAGTGGCAGCCGTTTGCACAGCAGCRCCTGAGCTTTGCTGAGAACTTCTGAGAACCCTCTTGGAGGCTGGGGGTTTCAGAGGACCCTCTGAGGCATTAGAAAGTGCTTACTGTTGGTAGACAAGGAGAGTTAGGTAAGCACAGGTACAGAAGGCCTTTCCTCCTCCYGAAAGGCTCTGGCAAGGTGCAGCTACTGCTACATTTAAGAGCCAGGCCTAGAGTACAGCTCCTATAGGCAGTGGTTTGTGCAGTGGGGTGTAAGGAAGAGACACTTGTCTCCGTTTATAGCAGCATACACTTCCTCAGTTGCGGCTGAGCTGTGCCACTGGGTACGTTCCCGGGAACTGTTGGAGGGTCTTCGTGTGGCAGGTCAGAGCTTCTGCCCTGAGAGATCTCTTGGTGGAGGGGGCAGCTGTGCAGGCAGGCCCCTGGCTGCAGAGGGTGCCTGGGGCCTCTGGGCAGTGCAGGCGACTACTCTGCTGAAGGTGGACTGCTCATGATCAGCTGTGCTGTGAGGCAGGTACAGGAGGAGGTACAGGAGGAAGGGAGAGGCCGTGTCACCTCCAMGAAGATGAATGAGCGGTAAGATCGTCAGAGAGGCATTACATAAGCTTCATGAGTCTCAACCCTCCTGCCTCCAGCAGTGGAGATTTTGGTGGTCTTGGTGCCGCATCAGACTTTAARTCATAATTCCTGGAGGTGAGGGCTGAAAACTGGTTGCTTTCTGTACAAACAGGAAGGGTTGCAGCTGATGAGTTGGTTTGGTGCCCTGCAAGCTGGGTAGTTGCTGAGCATGGCTTCCAATGAAGCCCCTGGGCTGACGGACCATGTGCCATGCACGAGCTCCTGGAGGAGGCAGGGAGTGAGTGCAGTGGGTGGTGCTTTGCTGCTGTGCTCTTGTACACTTAGTGTGAACTCCCATGTGKTGAGCCTAACTTAGAGCCATTGCAGTTGAGATCAGCTGATGTAAGGATGTCCCATCACTTGCATGCATTTAGTTTTCAAAATTCCAGAAATGTACTAGGAAATGGGTAGTGTTGATAGTCCTTACACTAGTAGTGCTTAATAAAATTTAGAAAGAAAAGAAGCAGTGATCCTTTTCTGTATAAAGGGTAATATTAGACTGCTATGGTATACTGTCAGTCCCCTTTCTTCCTCACTTCAGTTAGTATGTTATCCTAGGATAAGTTGTGCCAACATTTTGAACATCAAATGATGAAGAGATTAACTGTTCATCTCTTTAAATGAACACTATCAAAAAAAAWAAAAAAGTTTACTTTYTTCTGTATTTGAGCAGGTAAAGCATGAATTTTAGTCCTTAAGCAACAATGCAGGGAGACATTCCTAGTGCCCTGAAGGTAGAATAAAATATATTTGGTGCAGCATCGGCAGCTGATGTATTTGCTTTTCTGTTGAATGGAAGCTGTGGTGTTAAAAAATAGGTGTTGCTTTTTATTGAAAGATTAAACCTACCAAAGTTTTATAGATTTAGAAAGTTCAGTAATAGCTGTCAATTAAAAAGGCTGCCTCACTGGGGTATAAATTAGTCAGGATGATGAACTCCACTGCGGTGGCCTGCTGAAGATACTTATTTTGAAAAAAATGTTACCAAAATTAGGCTTGGAGAGGTGCTTATAGTAACAGCCAAGCCTTTTAAACTAATATGTGTATTTCTTTAAATGCYTCGGGAACCTCAGCTAGATTACGTTAGCAGTGTATTAATATTTGATAATTATAGAACAGTTTTTGATATTCAACAACAGCAAAGCCTAATATTCCCATGAGATTTTCTTACATTT
Source organism: Nothoprocta perdicaria (assembly GCF_003342845.1). Taxonomy (NCBI): domain Eukaryota; kingdom Metazoa; phylum Chordata; class Aves; order Tinamiformes; family Tinamidae; genus Nothoprocta; species Nothoprocta perdicaria. Next base: position 1,960,881 of record NW_020454661.1, on the reverse strand, counting down.
TAAGCTTATGACTTGGAATAAATTGGAACATTATTGTGTGAGAGAGTAATGCAACCTTCAGCTAGTATCCCATTGCCTAAACATGAGGAAGAGCTCCTGGGCTGAAGTCTTATCAAGGCTTATAACAATGGCAAGGCTTCTGTTAGGAATTATAAGTCTGTTTCATGCCTGAAGCTCACAATGTTTCCAGGAACAGAAACTACCTTTGTCATTCTTCCTTAGTTTTTGGTTACAGGCAACAGTGTCTTTCTGCAGAGCTCCTCAGCAGTGTAACTTCCATATTGCATAACTTTCTACTCAACCATCTGTCTTTACTGATTTCTGTAATGTGATGTTCCAAACACTGCTGCTAAACTGTCTAAAGATGTGTGTGGTGTCTATGTGCTYTTAGTGCACTGTTGCACAGGAGACAGTGCATGACCACTTATAAGCTGCTTTAGTGAAGGACAGAACTGATGTGATTTTCTTGGAGGTTCATTTAAAATATCTTTTGAGGATGGATGTGTAATGGTATACGAAAGTGAGAATGGGGTTGCCTCTTCTTACCACCAGGAAACGCTGTGACTTAGCAGCAATAACTTCAGTTAAAGAATTTGAATACAGTACAAATATTCCAGGCTTTGTCAGAAGAAAATGGAAGTGGGAGACACTTTCRGCAATATTGTCATTAAAGGCTGATGAAGCCTTTATATTAAAAAATATTTTGCTTTGTGTATAAGCAAGTAGTTGTAAACCATTGGATTTAATCATGAGAATGCCTTTATCTGATGGAAACAAGTAATGAATACAAGAATACCTCCCTCCCGCTTTGCTTAAGGGTTTCTGACATCATGGATTGACCTAAAAGAAGAAAAAAAAAAGATGCAGAATAAAGATGAGAATCTACTTAAGAAAGCAGCAGCTTTCATGGGTAGCACTGTGGTACCCAGGTAGGGTGACTTCCATGAGAACTGCATGAGCAGTAGCATGTATAAATAAAGTCAGCTAGTTAAAATAGTTTTGCAAATTATCATGAATCRTTTGTCTGTGTAATCTGCCTTCCATTATAGTAGTGTGGGGAGAAGAGGAAGAGGGGGTGGGAGTAGGGGAGGGGAAACTAAAAACTTTTCTCGCTTCTCTGCATCTACTTAAGTAGAGTTTTCAAGGATTCATTCTGAGGCAGAGAAAAAAATAAGTACTTACATGACTTGAAGTACTAAAATCACACTGATTGTGAGCCAAAGTCTTGTGTGTTAAAGTACTGCCTTTAGGACGATATGCACTCTTGCAGGAAGCTGTCTACTTGCATGCATGCTTTAAGAAAAGATGGGCTTGCATCAAGTGCTTTGAGAGACAGAAAGAAGGAGAGAAAAAATGAGATGCCCTGTACTTTTTCTGGGCAATTAAAGGTGAGGCTGAATAAATACAATAAAATGGATCTATTATCTCTCCTCACGGTAAGAAGAAAGGGATGGAGCCTGGCCCAGGCCACTTATCAATGCACCTGCTGTCCAGGCTTATCTGATTTAAAAAGAAAAAAAAAAAGGGCAGTTGGTGAAAGACTGAAGCAAATTACTTATCCCCTTTCTCCACATGCTAGGGCAGGGACCTAGTGTAGGATGTTTGATATATAGGTCCATACTACTTCAAGCTATAGCCCTGAGGGAAGGGACAGTGTGAATGTGGCTGTGAATGTGCATGGCTTGGGCCGTGCAAAGAAATCACAGGGAGAGATGAGGCTAGAGGCCTTGACCTGAAGTGGTCTTGCTTTAAGTTTTGTAAAGGAGGGTGTTAAAATTGTATGAGAGTGTTCTAGGGAAGCATTACTGGCTTAGCATATCATCCATTTTTCTTCTCAAAGGTATGTTCTTCCTACTCCCAGAAACACAGTGCAGCTATCTTTTGCCTCTAATTTATCTTTAAYATAGTATTCATTATTTTAATGTATTTTAGTACACCTTCACTTTTTGAAATTAATCTGTTATTCGCTATTTAACACAATGCAAACAACTCAGACTTGAAGGCTGAAGAGCCTTCACAGAATCAGTTTTTAGCAAGATTCTTTTAATCTGTCCAATCTACTACTTTTCTCCTCAGCACGGTTTCAAGTAGGAATAGAAATAATGTTACTTGGCTTTAAGGGAAAATAGAAGGACTGAAGTGGGAATACCATGCTATTTCTGTATTCATAATCTTGCAGTGCATTTTTATGGGTACTCTGCTGAATCTTGTAGTACATTGCATTCCTTAAAATTACCCAACCCCCGTCTCAGTTCAGTTCTCCTATATGTACCAATGTATGTRTCAGTGAAATTCTTGCTGACTTGTTCTGCTTTGTCATGACTTTTTTCAATAGATTACATTTTATAAGACTAATTCCTTTTTTGTTTTTTTTTCCCCAAATTATACTTTATAAATGCATTATAGTGTAAATGGCAGCCCATGCAAGCACAAATTATACAAAAGACTGTATTCCTGAAAACCTAAAGCATTTTATGGAGAAAAGAATTTATTGAAGAAGTAGACTATCACTGAAAGTGCATTGTCCTCCATGCTTACAATGGCCTGTGGAAAACCTTAGCAGTGCACTGAGGATGTTTCATCTAATGTATAAGGTAATTCCTAATATCTGCAAATATCTTATTCCCAATCCACAATCAGTAGCAGAAAGAATATGCTTCCTCATTGTCATATTTCTGAGGCTGGTGAGATTCCTTTCACGGGTGAAAAAAAGAGTAAAATCTTTTGTTAGACTCCTGATTTGGTCTTCAATTATATTGTACTTTTGCTGCAGTTTCCAATAGACATTCTAGGCAATTCTCACTTTCCATTAACTTGGAGACAGAATGATGTGTCTGCAAGTTAACGTTATTGATACCACAAGCAAATGATGGTGCACTGTTAAAGTTTGAACCATTTTATTTTTAGTTAAGATTTTCCTTTTTCCCAATATTCCGAATACAGCTTAATTGTTGTCTTGAAATAGCCAAGTAGCCAATGGATTATTTTCCTTTTGACTTCATAGTAATAGTTATTTGAAACATCTTGGTACTTCCATGGTTTGCAGTAACAATGGTCATGGGGGAGGGAAAAATCTCTTTCAATCAAGTCTTTAGCTGTTTGCATTGTTGTTGTTTTTATTTACTCTATTGAAGGAGAGCTGCATGTCCTGGAAAGGAAAAAAAAAAGCTTTTATTGTTGGTGAATCTCAAAACAKTCATATCGCTTGCTATAGTAGTTAGTGGAAATTATATGTAAGAAATTTTTATTTCAAAAATTTTCAAGAATTTCAAAATTTTTACTTGTAGAAGCTGTAATTGAAATATTTTATTACCTTTTTCATTTATACAGTCTTAAATCAGACAATTTCTATGACTRTTTTCCTACTTGTGTTTCAAATGCAGAAGGAGTCCTTTGTGGTGGCGTTYTCTCCGATACTTTGCTTTTTAAGGYGCCAGTCACAAGTGAGACAACTTTCCCATCCCTTTATAAGCTCTGTAGGTAGTTCTGCATGGRTGAGGGAGAGGATTCATAAAAATCAAATACTACTTTTTTTTTTCTCTGCATAATTTTCAAATAGAGATATCCTAATTTTTCTTAAAATGGAATTCTTCATCTGAATTTAGAGTTAGTAACTCTTAAAGTTCTTAATTTTACTTTGCAAAGGTTTGATTTGCATGACAAAGCAAATGATTTTTGAGGTATAATTAAATAGTTTAAGTAGTATTATTTACTACTTAAAACAAAGCAAGAGTGGTCATGCTGAGACAAAACTAAGAATAAATGACCTTAAAATAGGCAAGACATGTTTGATAAGATTCAATTCAGGTGTGGTGCTACAAGTGTCTGCCATTGAGGGAACCTCCTTGTTACCATGTCTTTGACTAGCTCTTTGTTAACATCAAATAAATGAATAAAACTTGGAGTATAAAATGCCACGGTTTCTTCTTCAAATTATGGCCTTTTGCACCTTAGTCCCCAACGCTTGTAATTATTTTGCCCATTTTTGAAGCTATGTTGCAGGTGTGTGTGTGTGTGCTTGTGTTCTGCGCTTTATTTCATTTATTTATTTATCTATCTATTTATTTATTTATTTATTTATTTATTTATTTATTTTTCCTATTATAACAGACAGGAGTTGTTCCGAATTTCAAAATTCTGGAAGCTGAGGTTCCCATGTAGCTTCATATACTCACATTAATCCATATTAAATATATATTATTGATTGTATTTTTAGTGATATTAATACATATCACTACTCCCTAGCTATTGAGCACTTATGTGTTGGGTAAACGTCTGCAGGCAAGAAGGTTTGATTAACGTGCAGCTCTGTTAGACTGGGAAATGCCTCCTTCCCTTATGCTACCATTTGGTGGCACTATTGTATCAACGTAGGAGAGCAGAGCTTTGTGGTTAGGGCTTGTGATTGTAAAATGGATTTTTTTTTCTCATTTTAAGTCGAGTGAGCTCCTAGAAGCTGGAAACACAGTAGGAATACATTCAATGATTTTTTTTTATTATTATTCCAGTATAAAATAATACAGAGAAGTCAAGATATTTGAGATTCAATAAATAGAGCCAAGCCTCGCTTTTAAGGCAAAGCTGACATTTTTAATTTCATGAAAAAATAATTTTCCTGATGACTGAAATTAATAAAATATCTTATAGTGGATGTGAAATTCTAGCTCAGAATTCCAGCTTTATAACATATATTTCACAAACAGGAATTTATTAAGTCACAAGTAGTTTTTTCACTATTGATATAAGCAGTAATTAATCATTATTTGGATAGTGTTTCAAGAAGAAGCATCTGAAATCTCTAAGGAATTCAGCTTTTCTGACATCTCCAAGGTATTTTAAAGAACAGACAATACTGTTAACCTTTGGTACAAGCTTTAGGAAGCAATAGTTTCTTAAATATTCAAGCTTTGATGCTTTTTTTGTAAGTAATAATACAAAATGAAAAATACAGAGAATAATTTCAGTTTACATGCTTAGAATGTGCATAAAATATACTAGTGAATGATTTAAATTTTTTCTCTCTCCAAACTAACTATTGCTCTTCGTTCTCTGAAGAGATAATAATATTATCTAACATTAGAGTGCTATCAAATCAAAATAGTAATGTTTATAGCTACACTTCACCATTGTAAATAATTCTGTAGGGATGGCAGTAGAAAAGAAGCCTTGGAACTTGCTTGAAGGAGAGGAGAGAGGAAGGATGGAAGTGATGAATTTATCCTATTGCTCCTAGATATTAGCAGAAAGGACATGCAATATAAACTTCCTGACTGGTGAGTAGGAGTAAGAAGCACTGAACCTGAAGTTGTTACTGGAGAGAGGGCTCCTTAGCATCAGCCCAGCTGTGTGCATGTGTGTCATCAAAGGCATATGACTTTAAACTCTGGAAAAACTCAGCTCTGTAGAAGTGATCTTAAAAAAAAAGAAAAAAAAAACTCTAAAAATACACAACACTCTTAAAATGAACTCTTCCACTATTTATCCCATGTAAGGATATACAAATGAAAATCTATTGGAATTACAGAAAAATACACTTTCCATGAAAATCTGAGCCTTAGCTGCGAAGGAGCAAATTCTACCATCCTTGTGTCGGAAGAATTTCTTTGCTTTTTGATCAAGTTTAACAGTTAAAAGTAGAGTTTGGCTTGAGGCAACTGTGGAGAAATATTGTGCTTATTGGCAAATGATGTTATATTCTGGGAAGCTCATAGATGATTGATATCTATTTAAAGAATACCATAATTTGCAATTTCTTCCTTAAAACCAGTAGGCCATGCTGCATTTACATTTCTGTCATCACCACCGTAATCTAAGTGTTAACGTTAATACTTCTGCCAAATTAATAATGAACAGAAATATTTTAGAATAGCACTTTTTGTTTACTTTTATATACTTTTTATTATTTCTTACACTGTTAGTAATTTTTGTGATTGAAAAGCTTAGGAGATAGGTGTTAGTTTCCAGGGAGATTCACATCACAATTAAGAACAGTATTCCTTGATTAGTCATAAATACTGATTTGAAAGGTCTGCCTATCATAAGCTCTTCTGTAGAAATTGTCATTATTTAATGTACACTGATGTCTTTCTTTACTCTTGATATAGAGTTCCAGAGACCTCCAGTTTAAGTAAAGTTAGCAATTGGTTTCTTTTAGTGCCTTTAATATTTCTTGAGTTTAATGTAAGATAAGCCATAGATAGATTGCTTTTGATATCACTTTCATATCTACTTTCTAAAATCTGACTTCATATGTCTGGAAGAGCCACACAGTTATTGGAGTCAGCTGTAGCCTCAAGTTCTGCAAGCAGCTCACTAAAATCTATCTGGAATGCCAGGCAGAACACAAGTTCTTCCAGAAGTTGTTTTGTTTGAATCCTGCATTCTTGCCGGTTCTTCATGGCCACAATCATTGTATAATGCCTTAGTCTTGGGCCACTTATTTACCCTGCAGAATTTTGTGTATTTCCTTTATGTGTTGCTACAACTACTGTGATGCCTGAGAAGGGAGAGAACTTGGAGTAATCAAGCTGACTCTATTGTATCTGACCAGAAATTATTTTTATCCCATTGTCACGGAATTGTCTTTTTCTTCTAAATGTCACTTGCTGTGGTGAAAATGACAAGCAATAGTGTGCTTATCAATATCAAGCCAGAAACTGCTATTATTATCTTATGGTACAGTATTTTTATTTGTTGGTTTTTGACCAGGTTATCAGAGGACATCAAAAAGGCAATAAGGCTGACTAACAGCTCTCATCTCCACAGTTGATTGTATAAGCTTTTTCTACCTTTAAAATGCCTATTTCTGTACTAGCTGGCCGTTTTTGGAACATGCTTTTGATATGGTTGGCTGTTGCCAAAACAGGAAACACGATTCTCCCTTTCCCCATTTTTTTTTCACACTGTAACTTAAGGCAATTGAAATCAAAATCCCATGTCCCTAATTTTCGAAAGGAAACCCACAATGAAATATTTCATTTTGTGTATTGTTGACACGCTCTGTGTAGAGTCACTGCAGCAAACTGTGAATGATGATGTGTGAAATGAAAACTCCCTGCCTGATGCACAGCAAGAATAGCACTAAGAAATCCTTGCCCCCTCTGCATTATTTGATGTGTGCCTTTGTCTACACTGTATTATATTAAGGTATGCAGGAGTACCTTCTCCAGACATTTTGCCAGATTTTTATGTGCATGCTGGGGTTTTACTTAGTATAATTATGCAAGTTCTTCATTGAGAACTTTTTTTTTGAAAATATTTCCACAAATGTTCCATTTAGATAAATTAGAAAAAAAAAGGAAACTTAGTTCTCAAATATCACCTGAACCAACCCTCCTTCCCAATTTCTAATAAAAATTGCCAGCCCTGAATTAAAAATGAATTAATTTCCAATCTACTTTTCCTCATTCACTTTTCAACTGCCAATTAATTATTGATACATCCCTCTTGAAACAACAATAGAATCCTTGACATTATCTGGTAATTATTTTACTTAACTTGGATTCGATTTTAGCCAAAAGATCTTACAGTATTTGAAACATGCATTTTCTCCCCTAAGATCTTGTCAGCGAATCTTTGTCTGTTGATATAGAAGTTACTATATWTGAAAGTGAAATGTAGTTATCAGCTCTTAGAGGTCATAGGGAGGAAAAACTCATTATTTTTTCCTCAAATTGTGCTCATAAAATATACTCATGAACCAATGGTCCCTTGTGACCTATTGCAAATTTTATTACAATTAAATTCCTTATGTTTGTGGTTTTTTTTTTTTTTTTTTGATAATCTGCTCTCTGAAGCTAACAACAATCTTAGATTGCTGAGCATTGACCCTCTTGCTTTAATTTCTTGCGGGATGCAACTCAATGCTTTCGAAAATTGAAGGAACAGCACTGCCTAAATATGCTAAATATTTAGGCAAATATTTACACAAACGTAAATGAGTACGTAGTCTGCTCTCATGATTTGGATGAAGCTTGAGATTCACAGAATTTGCGTAGTCATTGTTTTATGTTATAGCGTTTGTCTTGGACTGGCTGTCCCTGCTGCATGAGGTTTTAGTGTTGTTCTTTACTGTCAACAACAGCTGCTCTCTGTCTTGTGAATGCTGAGCTTTTAGATGCATCAGAAAGGAGAAAGCCCAAATAGTTCCCCTAAATGTCATATGAAATGCTGGTGGTGTTGTTGAAGGCAAATCTGTAATGTAGGACAAAAAAAGATTAATAAGGCAATATTTTTAAATTGCAGATATCTAATACAGTCAGACTCCTATCGGCCATTCTTGAGGTCAAGAAAACCCTTTTGTTTGTTTAAAAAATTTTCTTACTCAGTATGTTCTCTCACTTGATCTGTTATCTCAGCTACATGGAATAGACGGGGGATAGCAGTTCTTGATCTAGTTCTCCAGAGCCAAGACTAAATAATCTACTTTCCTGAATTTTTGATAAGAAAAATAATGCCTTCCAATAATGCATGCCAGTGACTGCTGTTTTATGCAGTGCTCCAAATATGCTACTCCAGACGTACATTGCCTACAAGAATATTGAAGAGACTTTCATGTATCTAGGATACTGTGAGCTTTATTGCTTTTAAAAGCACTTGCAATCACTTCTACTTTCTATTTTAGGAAACTCTTAAATATTGCCATTTTTTATGATTTTTGTCTTAATTCCTCCATAGATACTTCTGTTCTAGGTAACTTATTTGAATCATTGTGTGGTAAAAATCCTAGCTAAGATCCAAAGAATCCAAAAAAACACACTGCTTACCACAAAGATTAATTTCTGGACGTTTCTAACATTAGAAAGCTTATAGAATGGAGATTTGTATATATCCATTACAATATATACATATTGTGTATATACATATTGTGTATATACTATGTATATATATATATGTATGTATATATGTATTTCCCCTGAATTTGGTTATATTTGCTGGTACGTGTTTAGAGCATTTTGATAGTTGTTTGTTCATTACAGTTGCTTTTAAATTGCTTGTGTGAAAATGAAAGCATGGTATGACTAATTATCATCTCAACTAACTCAGAACCCGGAAGTTCTGAGGTTTTGTAAAATGTTAGAAAGCCAACAATACTATAATCTTTTACAGGGAAACAAGTTGAATTAAAAACATTGATTATGCAAATTAAAATCATAGTAATTTATAGTTCGTATTTCCAGTTCAAAATGGTAAATCCCACTGTATTTCAACTGAATGCAGTTTTATTAACTCCTGTGATAAATTCAAAATTATTGTGAATTGAAAAATTAATTGTAATTGAATAACTTCTTGAATGGTGTGCAGTGGGATTGCTTGATTCTGGTCAATACTGAGAAGGCTCTCCATCAGCTTCCCCAGAGTACCTGTAGTATAACTAATAAAATTAAATATTGATGTCAAATGCCTTTTACGATGTGCATGGGATTTCACTCTTCAGCAGCATTTTTGCTGGGAAAATAAGTTTGTGGTGTGTCCTTGCTATAGGCWGGCATGTAGACTTGGAGATGCTGGTTAAGGTGAACTTCCACCCCATTAATTTCATGTACTGCTGGATCCAGAGAAGGGATTTATTCTGTTGCTATCAATGTTCAATTTGTCTAAAGGATGTGATGAAATTATAAATATTTAACCTATGTATGATTCTGTGCCTGTTTAGCACTATCTCATTGTTTGCAGATTTAGGGCTTTGAGCTTGTTTGTTCCTTTAACTTCACTATTCAAAACTTTCATTATCTGCACTGTAAATCTTAGATGGCAGGTCAGGTTGTTGTTTAATAATGAGACCTTAGATCGGTCCCATTTCAGCAGATTTTGGGAGTCATATGGATGTGGACAATAATGCACTGTGTGTCTTTGTATATAGTTTTCTATAGTCTTGCTCAAGTCTCCCTCTGACAGATGATCTCTCCCCGATGTTCATCTAGTAAGAAGGACACAACAGAACTCCCCCAAAAGCTGACATTGTGAGTTGATTAACCAAAATATATTGATTTATAGTTTTTATGACTCTTTGGAAATTTGCTAAAAGCATTGTATGATCTCTTGTATAACTGATTTATGAAGTCTTTCATTCATTATAAAATATTAGATGCATACTATTGATAGCTTCTGGTATAAAATAACACATACCTGTGCTTTCATTCAATATAACAAACTACATATCCACTAAGTGCAAAAAGAGGTGGAGAAGTCAGAAGCTAATTTATAGAGAGAATAAAAGGTAGTAAATATTTGTATTTCAGTATTTTTTACTTAGAATATTTATCAAGTCAGTAAGATAAGAGACAATTGTCCTACCTTGTACTTAAAATATCACGGGCTCATACAGACAGTGCATTTAATAATGATAATTATCAGGGTTATTGCCATATTGTTCATTTAACTTAAAACAGAAGACAAAATTTCAGCACAAACATTTAATGGAGGACTATTAAAGCCTCCATCCAACTGGAAAATATTTAAAAAGGTGTATATGTTAACCATGACTAAAATACTATTCATCTTAGTTGTGTGCTAAGTATTCTCAGAGCTCACTGTCAAGTTCTTTTTTCACCCATTCAGTTTTTCACAAATTAATTAAGGCATCAGCTGTTACTATGAAAGAAGCTATGCCTTTATTTCTGTAGCYTAATGATAAAGTAGAAACCTAGCATTAATTATAATCCATATAGCAAATTATGAAAAATAGCGATGCCCTGGAGTCTTTATCAAACAATAACACAACATCCCACAAAGGAATAATATATTATTCTATTTCATCTGGCAGACCTCCCCTCACCTCTTTACACATGTGTTGCTACCCTTGTGTTATGGTTCCTCTGTCCTATTTCACCTCTCCTCTGATGTCACCTATTTCGAGAAGCCCTTTTTCCATGTGTGAATGTTCTTCAAGATCTAGAAACAAATAGAATCTGGTGACCCAAGCTGGAGCTTACACCTACTTTCTTAACAGTGAGAAGATGCCTTCCTCCAAGAGTACATTTCTGATGCCTATAAAAATAGAATTTGCTTTGGGTTGAGGTTAATAAAAGGAATTCTAAATGGGCCAGAACCAGAGTAGAAGCATTCCAAAGTTTTTCAAGTTGACCTACCTGTTTTTAAGTCACTGGTTTCATGCAAAAGTGCACTTCTGCTAAAGAGCAAAGAAAAAGCTTGAATCATCAACCTTTTAAGAGGTCTCTAGAGTATTATTGAAATTAAATTCTTGAAAATKAAAAACATTCTTCAACTGCTCAGATTTTTTTTTTAAGAAAAATATTCTAAAAAATAAGAAAAAAAATCTTATTTTTTTAAGAAAAATAGACTATTTCATCTCAGTAAGAAAAATAAAAGAAACAGCAAATAGGCTCCAGTGGTAACCATAGTAGAAAARACTGGCCTTATCCAATGACATTTCTACAACCATCATGGTTTGCAAAGAGCAAAAGCTTTCCTACTGCTGCTACAAATTTTGGAGCAAATCCTGGAGATCTCAAAGGATCTTTTTTTCAGAGAAAAAAATGACAAATTCAGAAAGCTGTAGATGTGTGGGAGACAGTATAAAATAGATCCTTTTATTCTACTTCCCATGTGCTTGAGGGATAAATGGGAGGGGGTCAGATTCTCTAAAGCCTTTTCTGATATATGTGCACATTGTAGAGGTAGCTGGTCAGGGACACCTATATTGCTTCCTGACCTAAGCTCAACAACGTATGAACACTGTTCCTTCTAAAGAGATGTATTCTGCAAAAGCAGTCTGTGTGGTTCRTCAGAGTGCTGGCAACTTTGAATTTCACTTCCTCCTCACTGCTGAGGCTGATGCAGCAGCATCTCTGATTATGGCTCCAGAACTCAAGCTTTCATTTATTCAGAACAACTGCTATCTCCAGGCAGCTCTCCAGTGAGGTGGCCACCACTCACTGCCACTTTCCATCTGGAAATAACCTGTCTCTTGTTAAAGACAGCAGTACCTTTCATTATTTTCAACCATCCCAATCCGGGACAAACTAAATGAACCAAAGGATAACAAGTTAAAAAGGGAGAATATGAAGCAGAAGGCAATGTGAAAAGCAATGGGGAATGGAGGAATGAGCAGAATGTGATTAGGTTTGGAGAATGCGTTTGAGATATGTGTGGAGATGGGAGGACTAAAGCAGTCAGTAGCAACTTGAAGGGACAGAACTCTGTTGGGAAAGAATTGGAACTGGAAAGGTGAGTTAAGACATGGGAGATGTTAAGGTTCTGTAGAAAGAAAGTGCAAATGAGCAAACTGAGGGGAGTAAATGTGGTACATGAGACCAGGGATTTACCGGGAGTATGTAGCCAGAACTTAGGACGAAGAGCAGCCAAAGCTAGCTGAGGACACTGAAAAGGAATAGGATGAGGTTGAAGGAATATGTGCTATTTAGTTAGTTGCCACAATTATATACCATATATGTATTTTTATAATCATCTCATAACTCTGCATTATTAAACTTACTATGCCAAAAGGAGAGCAGATGTGTAGCCGGAATAGTGGGAAGTAGGATATGAAATAGAGAGTAGGAAGCAATGGAGCAATAAAAGGATTGGAAAAGAGGAAAGAAGTTGAGGAAATGAATTGAGGAGAATGTGACAAAGTAAGGAGAACAATGTAAAAGGGTAGAAACCAAGGACCAAGAAAGAAGGGAAAGCAGATGAGTCTTCTAGAAGGCAACAATGCAGACCACTATATGCATATAAATTACAGTTTTTATTTGCACTTGGAAATGCTGATGTATGCTTTACAGATCAAGCATTATTAAACACTTTGAAGTATCTATTATTTATAAGAAAAAATGTTTTTAAGGGAAATCTTAGTTATGGACTATGGACTTAGTTTTTTTTTTTATGCTTGGCATTAGAAATTTCATGCTACAGAGTTTTAATTTCACAGGGTCAGAGTACACTGGAAATTGAAGAGAAAAGCAGTGGTTCTTAAGAATGGGATCATGAATAAGTGTGAAAATAACATGATTGCTTTAAGGTTAGGCTAGAGGTTTTGATACAGTAATTCATGTTATCATTACATGAATAGGGAACTGATTTTTTTCTTTCTCATGTTAGTAAGTACTGACRTTTTGAAAGCCTATGCTGTGCTTTCAAAAACTGTTCCTCCGAGAAGCATGTACCAACTGAGCCAGAATTGCTGTGTGCTTAGATCCTTACCTTGCAAGCACTAAGGTGAAACCACATGAATTACAAAAACACGGCAAAGGACTGCTCTGCAGGTTTGGAGTGAGGGGGAAATATCATTTGTTTTATGTATAGTTTGCCATGTGTACAAGCTGCTGCCTGGAAAGCTAACAGCTTGCGAGGCATGTTTGTTTTTCCTTCACAGCTAGCAGTTGTCTTTGTTCAAATAAGCYGAGAGAGGCTTGAAATAAGGCACAAATACCCTCCAAGAACTTACTGAAGGATACTCAGTAAATCCTTCAGTCAAACTTCAACAGCAGCAACAAAAGATACTGACAGATTCTTCTTAAGCAAAAAGAAAGATAAGTTTTGATACAGCACTTTCTTAAAAATTCTGAGTGAATAAAGTTGTCTTGAGAGAAAGTTCCCCAGTTATGGATTACCTATAAAAAGAATAAAAGAGATGAACATTGAAGGTTTTTCATGGCTGTAAACAAATAATTTGTGAGCACACTGCGAACAGACCACAAATAGAACCAGGAATTAGAAGTGCCCCTAGCTGACCAGCATATACATATATCATTGGTCTGGTGTAATGAAGATTACCTGATAAAGATCACAATATGACAGTTTTCCTTTTGCATTGGCTGCTGAACAGCCAGAAACTGTTTTCTGCGGCCAGCCAACTATTGATCCAACTCCCTCCTGTCAGTGATGCAGTTAATGGGAATTCCACAGGCAAATAAAAGCTACATTTTGTCTTCATTTTCATCTGAAATATGAGCTGGTCCTTTGTACTCTAGACAGTCATTTATTACTCATTTTCCTTTATTGATGTTTATGAGCTGAAGCATAAAATGATTCTCAAATGTAGTTTAATTGAGGCAGCAGTTGACACTGTGACCATGATTACTGCTGCACCATCAGCTGCATTAAGTCCATGAATCAAGGTTTGCTTTTCATTGGTCTTTGAGGCAGCATACGGCAGAAAGTATCCTTAAAATGCAACTGTGCTGTAGCTGGAGAAATATGTCGATTTGTCTTCATAGGGACTGAGGGGGAAAAAAGTGCCCAAAGTCCTTAGCAAACAGCAACAGAGCAGTAAAGTGTTTCCTACTACTTTACATTCAAAGGCTCTTTCCATGCCTCTGTGTCTTAAAAGTTATTTGTAAAATAGTCTTTCTAATATGCTTTTTATTTTATTTTATTTTATTTTTTTTTGCCCTGAATCATTAGCAGCAAAATTAGTAGAAGGAAGAGCTGCCATACACAGTAAGAGGGGAAGCCGAGGCACTCAATTCATTTGTAAAATGGTAAGGACAATCAATACTGTGGGGAAGTATTTTTTATATGCAGTTATTAACTCATAAGCTACAGTATATCTCATCTCATTTCAACAACAGCTGAGGTCTCCATTTCCCCCTGGAGACCCCTGCAGGTCCCATTATGAGAATCATAAATAATATGTGCTAATGAGATATGAATTGATTATGTTGGAAAAGCTGACATTTTCATCCATCATTCTAAATGATGTTTAACAATGGATTACCAGCCAGTAATTCCTCTGATATGAGATTAAATAAAATAGCAGGCTGTTTCAGCAGGCTAGCTCAAGGAGATGGCAATAAATCTGCTCAATTACTGTATTACCAATCCGTTTTTCACTGCTAAGGATATTATTATTTCATTTAGACTTGTTCATGCATCATAGATTATTTTATTTCAGTCAGTCAATGGGAGAAACTGCAGTATTTTATTCACTGAGCTGCGAAGAACTGGGCTTTGATAGAGTACAGTATATGCAGCTCAGTAGGCCTCAAGCGGATAGAAAAAAAGCTACCAAGCTCCTATCAGACCAAAAATACATTGTGAAATCCACATTTTAGAAAGCAGCATTTTMGTTTGAACCTAATTTACTTTACTTATCTGAAAAGTCTCAACCGAAGGATACTGCCTAAGAAGCTGATCAATTGAAACAGAATTATTGGATCCTCTAAGATGATTTGTACTTCACCCCAGTCCTGTAGTATATTGGGAATTAGATCATTCAGACTATCCTTTGGCCTGGCAAATTAGATTGCAAATAACTGTAATATAAATGGTCTTTTTTTTTTTTTTTTTTTTTTTCCCCCCCCACTGTCTCCTGCTCAGGAGAGGGGATTAAAAAAAGTGAAAAGCAAAAGCATGCAAAGTTTATTAACAAAAGCCTTCCATAGAAAGTTCTTTCCTTTTCTAGCCTGACYTTGCAGTTCTTATGAAGTTCCTGTTGTTTGCAATAAAAATCAAAAACTGTACTTCATTCAGTGCCCATGCTTTGTAACTACATTTTATAGTGCGTTGCGAAGCGTGTCTACTGCCTGACTATACCGCTCAGATCTGGAGGACCTGGAAAAATTGTACTTAGATATTCCAGCCTGCAAATCTCAGTAAAGCAGATGGTTTATTGGTAATACATTGCTTATATAATATTAATGTTTCCTACTATTTTACCCGCTACTTTTCAGTAAGAGAAGTAGAATAGAATAATGTTTCCTCCACTCAGCAAATGCCAGAAATGTCAGAAAGACCAGGACCTTGCAAGAATAAACTGGATCCCTTCCTTGCAGAATGGCCTTTTCCAAACCTGACATCCCAGTCCTATCTCCAAGGTCACCCTCCACAGACCAGTTCCCTTTGCTCTGTTTATGGACATTCCAACAGAGTAAGATTTTCCTCAAAAGGAAGAGCATAAAATCACCCGGACATTAGGTGTGGAAACTTGGTACTGAGGTAATACTTAGACGTGGAGAAATCCAGGAACTTATGGAGCTTATTTCTTTCCTGTTTTTGTCATTCAGGGATCGGCTGAAAACTGAAAGCTCCTGAGGTGCAAGTAAAATATYCCCTAGTAATAAGTTTCTACCTGACTTGTTCTTGGAAACATAAAGCCAGTTAGTTATACACGTGGTGTGGGATTCTAACTTGAGCGCTAAGGGAAGTGACATGGGATTCAATGTGGGTAAGTCTTGGAAAAAAAATTGACTTGATCTCATCATAAGTCAAAGAGAATTATTAGGATTTGTTGAGAAAGGAATAGAAGTAAAACAAAATGCCATTATGTCCTTGCATTCATTAGCATGTCCCATTCAAAACAGATACAGGGGACTGTGAAAGACAGTAGAGTTGATAAAAATACAGAAAAATATGAGGAGGACTAAGTAGGCTGGAACTCTTCAGACTTTTGGGGAAGAGGGGAATATTTGGAGATATTAAAGGTTGATAAGAATAGATTTTTAGTAATTCTCAAAAAATAGAGGGAAGGTTCATCTGTATCCTCAGTATTTTATTGTAGTGTTGAAGAAATAACGTTGACATTGCGACATGGTAGCTTCATTAAATATTTTGAAAGAGGTCATAGTAATTAGGCTGAAGGTTTTACGAGAGCTGTAAATGCTCAGCTTTGCCGCGGCCGCTGCYGTCCCAGCCCCGTGCTGTCTGCTCCTTGCGGGCTCCTGTGGCTGGCTCGGCGGCACGCTCGTGGTTGGCGGCCCGGTGCCTRCTGGGCTGCGAGGTGCTGCCTCCCAGCTGTCCCCGAGCAACATCAGCACCCCGCTGCGCACACAGCGGCTTGCCAGATGTGCGAGGGATGCGCGCGGGAGGGCTCCCCGCGGCCAGCAGCTGCAAGCCCTTCAGCCAGCTTGCCGCGCTACGTGCCATCACAGCCAAAGCCGYGTAGCTTTAGCCATGTAAGCGTTATACATTAGGCACATCAAGGCCATGCCTATTTTAAACTAGGAAGGGTTATCTGCCTTAATGCATCAAAGCAGCGATTTCCACGTGGTGTAAGCAGACTTTCTTTGTATTGGTTTGGTTTGTTTAAGCTGCATAAAAGTAACTCAAAAAAAAAAAAAAAAAAAAAAAAAGAAGAAAGGCTTATGTGTACCAGCCCATATATTAAAAGGCCTGTGTGTACCATGTGTACCAGCTCATACATTATATGAGCTTGTCTGTGGTGAGGTTTCCACCAATGTTTTTAAAAGGATAGACGAAAGACCTGGACAATAGTCCTACTATCGGACTCTATTGTTATGTCTAAATTGGAAGTATCTGTGTTGCTCCCCACATGCCCCAATGTGCCATGACCGATGATAACTGACAACTTGACATGCCCTTCCTTCTCTTCCTTTATCCCCTCCTCTTTTGGCTCCTTTAGGAAATCCCAAAGGAAATCTGAGCAAGAGGGATACTCTGGCCCATCTCCAAGCTTGGGTCCCATGACCAAGGCACACTCCTCCAGCACGTTAGAGCAGTGTGAAAAGAAGAAACATATCTTTGACACTAAACATTGTATTTCTGAGAGGATCAGTGTCAAAASTAGTGAAATCCAAGAACTTCTTTATCTTTTAGCCTGTAAGATSTATAATTTTCTATGTGCAGACACACAGCTTGGGGGACTCCCTTGTTTCTATGTATAGGGTGTATTATGCACTGCTGGCTGCAGTGAGAAAAAAGTTTTTTTTTTTTTTTTAATTAGACTAACTGCGAGCTTTAAGATAAAGTATATGGAGTGCACTTTCTATAATTCAGTATGTAAATTTCCATAGTGGCATCTACTGTGGCACAACTGAAATTTTAGAAAGTTAATGTTAGACTTAGCTGTAAACCTCAAGCCATGCTATGAAAGTTCCTGTTTATTTTGACAGCGAAATCTCCTGTTATTGTAGCCTAAAAGTAGCTCATGTGTTGCTATGCATAGATGTACATAAATTTAATGTGTTTATATTTACCTGTCATGACTGCACAGTTCTCCAAGCTAACTATATATGAAGAAATTATGTCCTCAATTTTCAGAGTTATTTGTGAAGTCTGAACTATGGMGGCAGCCAAATTGCAAATAAGGAAATGTATAGTGATACTCTTAGTTATGAAATATATATACGTTAACATAAAAAAAGTGAGATTTTAATTGCAATGATTCAGAGCTGACTTTACCAGTGTACATGGTGTGACTGAAGGCCTGTGTAGTATTTCAATACAGAAATTATAGTATGGGATTAGCATTTGCTTTTGTCTCTAATACTGCTGAATTCCAGAATTGCTTAAACACAGTGTTTAAAGCATGTATCTGAAACAGTGCCATATAACCCAATCTATTAGGAAGTTGTTACTACTGGGTGTCAAGAGGAATGTAAAACAAAAGCAAACAACAGAGTTGTTAAAGATTAAGAACAAATCCAATAATTTCATAGTAGAATAAATGATCCTGGAAACTATAAACAATACATTAGTTGACAGTTCATTGAACATGCTTCAAGTATTTTCTAGCTACCTTAACAGCAACTGTATTTAGAGGATGCCAAATGCTATTTCTTATTAGAATATAAACTTTAGAATTACAGACGCTGTGAGTGCCCTTAAATCATTAGCAAGTCACAGTTTTCTCGGGGTATTAATACAGAAGTCATTTTCATGGAAATTTCACATTGAGATTTCAACTCTCAAGTGTAGACAGGTACACGATATTGACTGTAACAGCAAAGAGCTGGAGCTGTCCAGTCTGATCCAGGCCTGCCGTTTACCTGGTAAGGATGTGAGTATTATTCTTACTGACACTCAGGAGTATCAAACCGCTGATTCTACAACTACAAACATTGGAAAGACCATACCAGTGTAAGGCCTCACAGGCAAACGTTGCGTCTTGTAAAGCATGCRGCAATGACACTGTTTGTCCTCAGGTTATTCATATCTACATAATGCTTGTCTCCTCACACCTCACTATCCTTTCAGAAAGCATATATTGCAGATCAAGATACTCAAGTGTTGAATACAAGGATAAATAAAAAAAAAAGAAAATATTCCCACCAGTATACAATGTGTGTGCACATAAACCCAGAAATKTACTGCAGTGATTTACTACATAGGTAGACAAGATATAAATTTTGGTTTCGGCACTTAAATTCCCCTCACTCCAAATTGCTTGTGCCTTGTGCTGACCGAGGATTACTTTTATTAGAGATGGACCAGTGGCTAACAGGAATGCACTAGATGGACATGCCTGTGCTCTGCATGCCCTTGCCTCACCCCCGGGCCATACCTGATGGCTGCACAACTTTCCCTCAGGATATCGATATAGTTAATGTCTTCTCCTTCTGCAAGGCAAGATTTCATTCAGCATTTTGAGTGGATGGAGTAAGTCTCATAAGTATCTGAGGTGTACAGCATGGGTACTGTTAGGATAACCTTAAAACCAATGCCATGTAGCTTTCAGTTCCAGAAATTTTTAAGTTCCTCATTTTTAAGTTCCTCTCAAAATACCAAAGGTGAGGGGAAAAAAAATCCATTTGTTCTATCTAGTTAACATTACTGCTTTTGCTTTTCCCCACATTGCTACAACTTTATAGAATGAAATGCTGGAAAAAAAAAAGTCTAATTTAAGAGCAAATCCACCCTAAAAACTAAAAATCAATCTCTTTCTTCACGTGGAGAGCCCAAGGGACTGGAATACCCAGAATCATGGGTATTTCACTGCTAGTTTTTGACGTATGCTCTGATGAAAAAGATCAATGGTTTTCTCTTGGGTATAACAGATTGCAAGGTCCGAATATCCAGAATTTGTATGTCTATTTATCTAATGGCAAACAGTACAGAAGTCAGCAATGAGCACCTTTTTGCTGACGACAAATGACAAGTAGGCCATTGTACCACAATGCTACCATTGTTTAACTCCTTCTACAGGTAATTTATAGGATAAGGCAGAACAAAAGAGCAGAATAAAATACTTTCTGCAATCTCAACCCTCATTTGACCCAGGAAGCTCTAATTAAATTTTTTTTTTTTTTTTAAGTCATAATGAGTAATCGAATAGTTTTGGTAATTAAAAGTATGTTGCTAGGTCCAAATGGATTCATTTTTTAAATTCTCATCCTTTGTTTTTTTCCTTTCCCTCTCATTACTCATTCATACTTATCAATAATTGTATGAGAATGCCAAAAAAAATGCATTTTTTATTTATTTTGCACACAGATGCAAAGAACATATACAAATCAAAGTATGTTGCTTGTTGGAAAAATGGCTMTGAGTACAACCTGTAGTCCTTTTTCTTGACTACAATCTTCTTGTGCTCGACTAGATGACTAAGAGCACTTCATCTATCAGAATTTTCATCTGTTTACAACAATTATTCATTTGGGTGATTCTGAAATTCGTATTTCATACATGTTCAAATCAATGAATAACTGAAAATAACTGAATAAGCTCAGGGAGATTTGCCTTTTGAAACAAGAGAACAAATTTATGTTAGTCAGGGATCTTGAATAGCAAGAAAGATCTGCAAAGTAAATGATCTCTAAATAATAATTGCAGTCACATTCTGACTCTATTCCCCTATTCTATTTATAACTGATGTTCATTACTATCAACATCACCTTAAATTATCTAGTGGTTAAGATTCAAGCTTAAACATAGGAGTGGCCTAGGCATATTCTGAAAAAACATTTTATTGTATTTGGTACCTGTTGTAATGCTGCTAAAATTACCTTTGCCATCAGTTGTGTATTAATATCAGTGCCCAAATCATTCTGCCAGCCATTGGTTGAGGTCTTTTACTTTTGTTTTATTTTGTCCTCTTTGTTTGTTTGTTTGTTTGTTTGTTTGTTTGAAATGCTCAAGAAGGCCAGGTCATCCACAGTGATGTGCGACCAGAATGTAAAAGTTTTTCTCAGTTACCTTCTGTTCTTTGGTGCATTCTTTTATCACATTGTCTCTAAGGCAAATCTTAGCAAGGATCATTTGATCTATATGACTTAGCAGCTTTTTGTTGGAACCTGAGTTGGTTATGATAGTGATTTGTTATCACTTTGAGTAATTAGCAAACCACAACATTTACTAAGAACAGAAATATTTCATGTGCTTGTCTCATAATTTGAAAAGAACACTTAAGGCTCATGGAAAGTCATTCTCCTTATTAAGTGGCTGCTTTGCTTTCAATGTACATGCAAAAAGGGAGGTAGACACACATCAGATCAGTTCTGCAAAGAAAGTTAATAAATAATAAATAGGACTGATTGGGAGTTTTATTTTAAAAGCATAATACAGTTCTGAATCAAAGATATGGTAATAATGCAGCACCATCTGAGCTGTTTTAAAAATAGTTGTTGCTATTGCATCCTCCCTTCAATCTGGTAAATGGAAGTCATACAACTCAGCATACAATATTAAAATTATTTGATAACCTTCAATATACCATAAGCACGAACTGCTATCATATAGGACTCTCATTTCATCATGCGATTGTCACAAAGAATGATAGAAAATGAGACAGACCCTGTAGATTATATTTCTTTCCTCTAAGCTGGAGTGGTTTTATAAGAAAAGCTGTGGCCTTCTGCTAACTCAGATTTTGCAAAGACCTTTGCTGAAACTCACTTTCATACCAGCGCAAGAAAGAACATAAGAAGCTGAAGAAAGAAGAAAGCTGAAGTAAGAAGCTGAAAGAACATAAAGCTGAAGGGGGCTGGTTTTGTAGGACTGAATCTCAAGCTGAAGGGGGCTGGTTTCGTAGGACTGAATCTCGGCTCAGGCTCCTGTGTGATTGCATAATATATATTAACACTATGTTTAGAGCCTGAAGGCTCTTCAAAGCAGTCATGAAAGACCAGGCTAAAAAGCTTTTGTCTAAGTTATATGCACAAATGCATGAGGAAGGGAAACAAGCAGTAGAAGAGAATTAGGTTGAGGAAATAGGAAGGTTATAGTAATTTAGCAATAAGTAGAAGTAGTGTAGAGAAAAAACATAGAGAAGCCAATTGTATTTTTTGGTCTTCTCCCTAAGGTGAACCATRTGTCTACAAAGAGACAGCACAGTTTTGGAGTCTTGGCTCTGTTGGTATCACAGTTGTAAAATAATGTTTGATATAATTCCATTGGTAAGCAAGAAACAATCTGCTTACCAGAAAAAGATGTCTTATATTTCCTTTCTTGAATTTATTTTACATATGTATCATTTGTTTTATTTCATCAGACAATAGAATGTTTCGTTAATGGAACCTCTCTCCAAACCTCCATACACAATTAACTTAAACATATCAGAGTCCATGCATGTTTTCTTGAACAGGCTTCAAAGATGAGTGGAAACAGAACACTCAAGGATGAATCAACCCCACACCTTGATGCATTTGGAAAACACTGGCATCCACAAGTAGAGAAATTCTTATTATCACTTCCGGTAGGATAATATGCTGTGACTGAACCAGTGAATTGGTCATTCTTTGTGTGTACTACCTTCACAATGAGAGTGGGTGCAGATGGAAGAGCRTCAATTCAAGATTAGAGCAATGCAAGTACTGAAATTGCTTATCTTGCATATTTTATTTGTTTGATCCCTTAAGCTGTTTGACCTTTCATTTTATTCCATGGTGGGAACCTCTTTCCCTCTGTTACCCTAGTAGTAATCAGCATTTTCTGATTTGAATAACAATGTCAATTCAGCATTGTGAGGAACTGCATATGACTATTCTCTTGTAGACTGCAAACTCTTTTGCTATCACTCACAGAAAAGTGTGATAATTAATCAGTTTCATTCAGCGCTAGCACTAGAATATATCATCAAGCCCAGGAAGACATAAAAGAGCAAATAGATGACAATCTAGCCTTTAGCTCATTTTTATGGAGATGGAAGTGGACCATAACAAAGGTCAGATCCAAGGTCAAGATGGAAGTCATTGAAGATGCTCTGATGGGGCTAGTTCTTACTGCAGGTCCATTCAGTCTAACCAGCTAGATATATAAATAGAGTCCTTCAGCTGCTCCCCCAACCAGCCTCTCCACATCACAGTCAACAGACAAGCACAAGCAATTTACTGCTGTGATCATTTTAGAGATAGGCTACAAAAGGCACAGCATAAGTATAGAGTTAAACTGAAAAAAACTTTGGCTATAAAAATATTAACCACTTTTTCTAGATAATCACTCTGTTAATGGCTAATTATTAAGATTTGTTTATATATCAAATAGCAATTTAGTATGTTGGTAGGTCTGACTTTTAACTGTTATCTGCTTTAACTTTTGTTGCCGATATATGTTTCATAACTAGATTTATGGATGTTTAATTTTGTTCAGCAACTGGAGATGCTACAAATTAATTGCAGACTGCTAATCCAGTAGTGATATGAGCTAGGATTTATTTATTTTTTTACACTACCTGTTTTATTACATTAATGGTCAAATCCTGCTGCTACTAAAATTAATAGAAAAATCTCCCACTGATTTCAATGAATTCATGTTTTAGACCAAATTGTAAATAGTAGCTACTCAATTTTCCTCTAGATAAGACAGTGTAGTGAATTGTACAATAATTTATCCCAGATGAAAATTTGTTCAATAGCAATATGCTCTCTTTCTGCATACTCAGATTCTGACTTCAGGCAATAGCATAGTCTGACTTTTTTTCTTAACTAAAATGAAAGAGGAAATGAATCATTAAAAGTGATATGATCTAACCTAATCAAGTTAATATCTTATTGTATGAAAATAAAAACTGTTATAATAACTGGCATGTTATTTTTAAACAAGAAGGTAAGTTATAATAAAGATATTATTTGAAGTGAAAAGCTATCACTGCTGCAGATTTAAGACATATAATTATAGCTATAGCACTATTATTGATACTCTACAGATATTTCCAACCTTTTCTTGGAGGCTTAGACTAAGGTTGTTCAAAACCAGACCAAAATGGAATTCTACAGGAGTATTTCCAAATCAGAAATACTAACTGAATTCATAAAATAATGCAATCTTGTCACTTATGATCAAATAGAAGCAAGTATTTTTGAGATTTCAAGCAATTTTTAGTGATTTTTTCCTTCTCTTCCTACTCTTCACTTGAGCCTGAATTTTACTTTCTAAATAAACAAAGAAAAGCTTTGTACCATTCCTCTTACTACCCATGGTAAATGTGATCATCTTGGCATTATTTTCCTAATTTCAAGTTTAGACCAAATAACACTTTTTTTTTTTATTTTTTTGCCACAAATGCTTATTTATATTTCTCTGTATATGCCCAAGTTCATATTGTTTTTGTGTGCATTCTAAATGCATAGGCTACTTGCCATTTTTCTTCAGAGATAGTATTATTTATAATTAATTGAAATAGTTAAATGAAAAATTAAATCAATTCAACTGGTGGAGTTTTACCATTGGTACTAAAATTAAGACAATTTATAATCTGCAGGATAAAAGTATAGGCTCTATATAGGTTTAAACACTATCCTCATTAGGCGTGTCTGAGCTCCCTCCAGTAGTGCATTAAGCAATCTGACTTAACATCTATCACATGTAGTTCAGGCTCTCTCTCATCTCCACCCCAGGGAGAGAACTGTGTGCCCAGTGGCATGTTTTGTTTTTATTTTAAATGTCCAAGGAAAGTGGGCAGTGTTAATGGCATCAGACATCTATTTCCTTGCAATTAGCTGTCTGTGTTGTCACAGTGCTCCTGCTGCCTTTAAATGCTGGGGGCGAGGAAAGAGAGAAGGAAAATGTGTACGTGAAATTTCCTTCTAGTACAATTTCAAAACCTTTGTTTTTCTGTTTTATTTTAGAGATACACGTTAGAACATCATGTAATTCTTTTGGCAAAATTTTCGATCCAGAAAAAAAAAGTAGATTCCTGTTGCCCTCTCTGCAAATTCATGGTGAAAGTTTTCAGATCAAAAAATAAAAAAAATAGATTTTTAAAAATATTTGTCAATAAACTCTATTTATATTTAAAATAGCAGTCCCAGAAGGCAAGAGAAAACACCGAGATTCCTACTATTTTTTTCCTGATAACACATGTAGTCCCAGGCTTGATTTTGAAAAAGGAGGCACTTCAGAGAGTAGAGTCTGCATGTGGGAATTAGGTATGTAGCATCTACATCCACAGTCAATTTGAGGTCTAAAGAAAGAATTGAATAGATTCCGTGGGAATTTGCTCAAGGTCCCAGTTTGTCCACTCAGTGTGATAGGTTTCAGAGTTACTCAGAGTTACTTCTTTCTGAGATACATATATATTTTTATTCAGAGTTACTTCTTTCTGAGATATATATATATGTATGTATGTATATATACACATCTTATTTTCTCAGTAATGCTTTTGTATGTAGCATAAGTAAGTAGAGATTTCTATAGATTTTTTTTGTTTCGCATTTGCCTGAATGTGTATATTTCACTCTTTTGCCCTTGCAAACATGGCCTTTGCCAGAGCATGCATTCCAAATGAACACATGCAATTTAACCCACAACACTACTTATCTATGGTCCCATTCTTCTAGGTGCTGAGTGCTTAGTGCAGATATCTTTTTTTTTTTTTTTTTTGCTTGATTATATGGAATTTCTCTATAAAAAGCATTTTGATTGCACAGAAGTGTAGCTATATAATTGTACACAAGAACCGGGGAGGCAGCAGCGTATAATGACAGATATTTTTCATCATGGACGAGCTGCAATCATCACAGTATGCACTTCCTCACAGCCATGCAGCATGCAGAAGCTCACTGTGTAAATTCTGAGACATTATATTAAAAGAAAATATTTAGGGATGTATCAGTCAATGAAAAATAAATTGAAAGTGGGGCTGCATTAATGAAGGAGCAACTCATAGTTCTTGTAAGTGTGACATACTTTCAAAGAAGGCTGCCACCAATAAGAAGAGAAAAGAGAAGAGAAAGAAATTTAAATATAAATTTATAGTCTGTGGGACTGGAAACAAAGGCTTTTTTTTTTTTTTTTTTTTTTTTTTTTTTTTTGAACTGGTACACTGAATATTAAAGTCAATAATCTTCCTAACTTTGAGTCCACTAAAGATGATGGATAAACCAGTACCATGGCAGTATTGCAATGGTAAGTGTTCACTAGACCAAATGAATCCAGAATTATTTGGTACCAAYACGATTGCATTATTGTGGTAAAGTTAATCTAGTGCTTCAGTCCAAACCCATGTGTGGTTTGACCTTATCTGAATGGCCTTCCTGTTCTTCTGCTTCTGCAAATTCATCACTCAGCCTCCTGGGGATAGAACAAACCAGGTGCCAACTCCATTCCAGCAGATCCCTTTTGGTCYTAGCAACACTGTTCCTGCACCTGTGCTGCTGTGGAGGGAGCTCAGCTTGGGGGCCATAGAGCACTAGGATACAAGTTTTGATGGGCTTGGGGAGGAGAAAGAAGCATTGCTAGAACTCTAGCTCTCTCTGTGGTTTGTACCCCAGCTCACTAGTTGATGTGCAACTTGGTATGAAGCTGTAGATTAAACAGAAAAAAAGAAAGAACGTKTGAATCTTCAGCTTCATAGCACCTCACTGACCACTTGCTGCAGAAAGTAAGAACATTGTCATTTTGTGGAGCTGGGGGAAGGGAAAGCTGCTTCAGTATTTTGAGGGGCTCAAGTGATTTCACTCTTTGCTAGTGACTGCACCTGAAGACACAGGGTAAGATTAGATACCACAGAAAGGCTGTTCAAGAAACTGGGGGTACTCAGAGGAGAGCTGTGTCAATAGAAGGTATCAAGAAAATTTATCTGCTACACCCTTACTCTTCCTGATGCTTAGGTCTAACTTCTTTTCTCTTTCCAGAATTCATCCATGAGGATATGGACTTATTTCTTTAAAAACACTATCTCCCTTTCACTACAGTAGGWGATGGTAGTGACCACTTCCAGCGTTCTCTGTGGCAGGTAAGACCAGAATTTGATTCCTTCTTCTCTTCCWGGAATTCAGACAAATAGCTTCCCTCAACAAAAAAAAAATACCTAAATGTATTATGCTGTACAGATATTATATTTACATCTATATCTATGTATCTATATCGACAGATTTAGATAGATATCTATATTGATATTGATATCTATCTATAGATATAAAATATATATAGAAGATATATATATAGAAGATATAGAGATTGAGATAGAGATATATAGGGATAGACAGAGGTGATATATAGTCATATATATGTAGCCATATTAGTAGTCATATGTAGCCATATATACGTAGCCATATGCCAAATTTGAAATTAATGAATTAATCTGAAATTAATATGAGATTCACCAGATAAGTAAATGAAAGTACAAAGTGGTATGGTACTATTACCTGAGATAGCTCGTTTGGGCTTAATGAAAGAGCWGTTTCTGAACGTCACTCTGATGGTACTTGCTGCATTTACTTGTGAATGTTTCATGAAAAATGTGTATACAGGCCACAAAGGAAGGTAAGAAMCTAAGTCTCTCTCTCTCTCTGAACAGATGCTATTCATTTGATTTAGGATTTTTTTATTTCTTCCTCTTTCTTCCCAGTAATCTTAAATTTTATTCTGTAGAGTTCAGACTTTCAACAGAATGGATGGCTGGTGCCCATACCTGCCATTTGTTTTTTTAGAGCACAAAACAGATATGAAAGTTGAGGATTTGAACCACACAAGAAGAGTTCCAGCTCCYAGGAAATTTCTTTCTCCCTCTGTTTTAAAGTGGAGAAGCAGATGTCTCCTCTTGTGTTATTTTTGAAGGAAGAGGCAGCTGTCTATGTATTTTGGGCAGCCTGGATTTAGTGCATGTTAGCCACGCTCTGAGACCACCTACCAAAAACAAAACAAAACAAAAAAAACCCAGAACAAACAAACAAACAAAGCCCCCCCAAAACAGGAGAGAGGGGTAGAGAAACACTTTTCTCAGGTCCTTATTGGCTTTATATGTAGGACTGGTGTCAACTTGCTTTCACTGATATATTTGAGCTGTTCCTATGCACATTCTCAAATAATAATTTAGTCAATGGAGGAATTTTAGGATAAGAAATTAAAACATGTTTGTCACAGTTTCCTAAGCTGAAGTCCTGCATTAGGCTTTTAAGTCCTGTTATGGAAATAGATGTGATGCTATGGTAACAAGTACTGTTACCTAATAAGAGCAGGACTAATAAGAGCAGATCTGTAGAGCGAAATAGTTTGTGCTGAGGACATCGTGTCTGTACGATACACATTGATGAATTTTTACTTTGGACGTGGTCCCATGGGCTGAATTCCTATTTGCATTTAGAGTACATGAGGTGCAGTCCTGGCACACATCTTGCAGTTTAGTTTCATCTGAAGGAAGCTGARTTCTGTGTGGTGAGTGCTCACCACTACACAGAGCCAAAAGTGGGCAGTCGGGTTCAAAAGCACAATTCCGATTCAAACTAAAACACAGATGCACCCTAAATGAATAGCCAAACAAAGAAGCATYAGCAGAATTTTCAAAAGTGCTCAACTGGTTTAGGCAT
>NW_020454661.1:1909996-1927496 GCF_003342845.1 Nothoprocta perdicaria | reverse complement strand
TAATTTGAACCTCTGGAGTGGGTAGATCCATAATCAGATTTTTAAGTTGAAGTCTTTRTCAGCCTACTAGAAAACGAGTATTTTGATGACTTTAGCAATATAAGAAACTGCTGTGGTGTACAGAATGATTAAATCTACATGCTTTTCCTCAAGAACAATAAAAAAAGGGTCCGTTGGATGACAGATTTCTTTCAAAATATCCGTCAGCTCTTGGAATAAATGTTCCACAAAATTATAATATGGTTCTGTGGTTAAACTTTCTTTAAGTTCAAAAACAAACCAAAAAAAAAAAAAAAAAAAAAAACCATGAATAATTNACCATGAATAATTGTGAAAAATATCATAATTGTGAAAAATATCATATTTGCAAAAACAGTAGGGAGTTCAGTCCTTTCAGACCTATACTGACTTCTAGGGCTAGTGGTTTGGGCACTCCCTGAAGGAGTTACTATTGGTGTAAGATAGGTCTAACTGTGACTGGAATAAATACACACGGACTAAAGTAACCTGAGGATCTTCTATGTAATGTRAAGAGATTCTTAAAGATGAAATTTCTCTTCTAGCTGTAGTATTAAAAAACAAACAAATAAAAAAAAGCAGGCAGAAGTATTCTTCATCTGCCACTTCATTTACCACCTGAGTCAAGTGCCTTAAGACCTAAGACTAAAGCCTAAGCTTGCAGTAAACTGACTTCTCRTTTTGGTATTGGGCAAAACCAAAAGAACAGGTAGGATACTCTGAGCTAAACTCATTTATACAAATAAACTTGCACCTTAGGAAATGTTTACAATAACAAAAGCAAAGAATTTTTTTATGTTGCCTATATGAGGGCAGGGAGGAGCCTCCCTCTCTATACAACTCTCTCAAATACAACAACATTATCTTCCTCCATAAGCGGTAATTTTCCATAGCTTCCATGACTCAAGTCCCTCCTTTTGTCTATAGTTTCCTCATGTTGATTGTAGCCCGATGAAATCCCGACAATTTCAGTACTGAATATGTAACATAGAACATGGTGTACACTCAATGCTCATTCTACATAATATTTTACAGTTTTGGGATGAGATCAACTGATACAGACATATGTCATTAGCATCAGTACAAGAGGGATGTGGAGCTGCTGGAGAGAGCCCAGCACAGGGCTACGAGGATGATCAGGGGCCTGGAACATCTGCCCTGTGAGGAATGGCTGAGGAAGCTGGGCCTGTTCAGCCTGGAGAAGAGRAGGCTGAGGGGGGACCTGATCAGYGTSTATAAATACCTCAAGGGAGGCAGTGAGGAGGAGGGGGCGGCCTCTTTTCAGTGGTGGCCAGCGATAGGACTAGAGGAAATGGCCACAAGCTGAGGCACCAGAAGTTCCACAGGAACTTGAGAAAACACTTTTTGACAGTGAGGGTGACAGAGCYCTGGAACAGGCTGCCCAGGGAGGTTGTGGAGTCTCCTTCTCTGGAGATCTTCCAAACCCACTTGAATGCATCCTTGTGCCACGTGCTCTAGGTGACCTTTAGAACTGCATACGCAGGTATGCAGAGGGGTTGGATTAAATGAGTTCTAAAGGTCCTTTCCAATTTTAAGGCATCTATGATTCTATGAATAGAAAATCTGTTCTACAGAGCTGCTTTAGCATCTATGGATTATTAAGCTGTAGCTACATTACCTCCTTCCCTTCAGGAGGAGCAACAGAGGCATAAGTAAACTTGGTCTGGGCTGCCAGTTTATTCAGCTAAGTGGGGTAAAACCAAAAGCCCCCAAAGAATTGGCCCCTTTCCTGGCTGACATGTCTATTTCTGTTCTTAGCAAAAGAGATTCATCTATCCCAGGCATTCACCTCTCTCTCTCCCCTACCATTTGTGGCAAGGTGGAAGCAAATGTCTAGCATACACATTCTTTCCCCAGCTGGATTCAGGTATAAAACTTTCTGACAAGAAATAGCAGTAAAGGGACCAAAGCTAGCTCTGAAGATGAACTTAAGGCCCTTGAAATCTGTAGCATGCCAAGATAGCTTTATAATTTTTTTTTGTTTTAATTTAAACTAAAAAAAAACATAGAAGGATGGGCTGCTGAGATCATCTGTCACACCATCTGTGGTTGCCTCACAAAATTACTCCAGCCTTGAGCTGGAGAAGCTCCCACTTGCAGCTGAACTGCAGTTTGGGGTTTTATTAATACATCTCTCATTTATATAGCACCTTTCATTCTCAAGGATCCCAAAGTACTTGTTAAAGGATAAAGTTGAGGACTGAAGAGTGTTAGAGGAGGAAGAGTATTGGGAAAAATTCTTCCCTTCTAAGCAATGGTTTCAAAACTTTTCACCATAGTGTCTACTGCTGAATGTGTTATTCTCTTTCTTTCCTCAGAGCCTGGCTTGATGGGATATTTGTGACCTTTTGTGGCTTGTACAGCCCATGGGCTGATTTGTTCCTGCAGAGAAAATTAGAGAAATGCTTGTTTTATTCATATACTTTTTCACTGTTTTTTCTTTCTTTTTCTTTTCTTTTCTTTTTTTTTTTCTCTTTTTTTGAGGACAGAAAAATAACAAAAGGAACAAACAACTGTGATCAGCTGGCATTCAGGAAAATTAAAAGAAAAAAAAATCAGAGACATAAAACATGTGGAGTAATCAGTAGTTTTCAGTCAAATGGCATTTAAATGCTGCACTGATGCATAACCTGCCCTACTGTTCTGCGAGGTGGGAGGACAGGTGATATGTCAGCTGTGCTGTGCCATGTAACTACAGTAGAAGGGCTGAGTTAATGACAGACACAAGAGTTTGGATGAATGTTAACATACTGCTATTTCCATGCTGAGATGAAGTAGCAGGGCTTGGATTTATCATTAAAAGAGACCCAAGAGGCTCTCACTGAGCCAGCTGCTAGGGCCCTAAAACATATGTCGCACCCTTCAGCTGTTCATCAGTACAAAAGGCTTCCCTCTCAAAGCACTTGACCTTGTTAGCCTCAGTGGTGTCTGATATTTTCAACTAGGAGACAACAGATCAAATATGAAGATGAGAATTTTTTAAGAGAAATGTTTACAGCTGGAGTAAAACCACCACAGAAACTTAACTTTTGTATAAAGGCTGTTATTTCTCATGTTCCTGATATAAATGGAGCAGATTGACACTGTCTGCATAACAGTAGTAGATGTCAGAAAAAGGAAACATCAAGAAAATAAAAATGGTAGTGTCAGATAAATTAACTTGCACAATTCCAAGATTTCCAAAGCTTTGTTTTCTCATTTGTCCTTATATTCTTACTGACATGAAAAGAAGTTTTAATTGAATAAGAACTGAATAGGGAGTTCTGACAGCAGAGAGAATAGTTATRAGAACTGACATTAGTATTACCTAACTTTTGCAGGTAATACTAATACCGTGGTGATATAGTGATGCTGTGAGAGTGCTTTAGCAGATGATGATAATATTGCATCCTCTCAGGTGCACGCTCTGCAGTGATACTGTATCCTCTCAGGTGCACATAAGTTAATTCTTGTAGTCCTTTCCCCTTCTTCCCAAAACACATTAAAATAATCATACTCAATTTTTTGCTTAATGGCAAAGGTCACCATTGTCCTTCAAATTTGTCCTTTTCTTGGTTGAGGGGAGCCAATCCTCCATTAGGATTTTTTGAAGGAGGTTTGCTTATGTAGACTATGGAAATATTTTTTTTTTCCTTAGTAAAATATAATACTGTATTTGTTTTCTAGTCCCAATTCATGAAAAGACTTGGATAATACAAACCTCTCAAATTATCTTAAGTGAAACACTCCAGGACAAGGGATAGAGAAYATATGAGGGAAAAAAAAGAATCTTGACAGATGTTATGTTGCTTTACACAATGCCAAAGGCACTCAAACACTGTGATGCTGAACACATGCTAAAATCTGTACTGTATATCATATAACTAAGTTGCACCTTCAAAATTATGAGCTTTTGTTCATGAAATTTTATTCATGAATTTTTATTCATGAAAATCCTGAGAATTTAAAAAAATCTGCTTGGGGGGTTGCTTTTGCTTGCCTTCTAGTGTTGTGCTCTTTAGGTATTGCCTTCTTAAACACTAGAACTATGCAAGAGCAGGTGTTTTTTTCCCAGAGGGGAAGCTCAGTGTACCTGGGTGCAGTACCTGTGTGCACCTGGGTGTACCTGTGAGGTACACACATCTGCCCAGCCATGCTCTGGGTTGGCACCAGGTTAATAAGGAACTTTTGTTTGGGTGGCCACCRGTACCTACCAGCCCAGCTGGAAGAGAGTCAGCTCAGCTCTGCTGAGCACCYACTCCTATAAGGACTGTGGCAGTTCATCTGGGGAGCAAGCTTTCCTTGCTCCAGTTCCTGCACCTGTGCTGCGGAGCTCCTGTGGGCACGAAATTTCTCACTAAAAAGGGAAGAGATCTACAACCATGAATCACTGCTATGCTACATGTTGTGGTGGAACTGAGTAACAGCCTCTAAGGAAGGGCCTGAATAGTTAGATTTTTAATTCTTTCCTAGTTTAGAAAGAAGGATGGCTTACGATTAGGTTTGTGTAAAAGAGTGATGGCTATGAGTGCTGGCCTCATCGGATAAAAGCAGGGAGATAATTAGTGTTCTTGCTAATCCTGAGGTCCACTCATTACTGCTGCACAGGTAGCCTTGATGCTTCTAGACATCTTCAATCATTCAGACTTTTCTGCATGCTGGCTAAAAGCCCATACTGAAGGAGCTAGCTGGAGCTTGAGATGAAGTTCTGGAGGCTCAAAGGCGGGATGAAGCATCCTTTRTGTGTTTTATTTCTGCCTGCTCTGGCAGGTATGCTGTAGGTATGCTATAATGTATATGAGCTGGATGTTGGCTAGGGCCAGGTGGAGGAGCACATCCATAAAAAATAGCAGGGAAGGAAACTTGCTAAGGTGCCTGAGCTGAGGGAAGTCTTGGATTTGGACTCTAACTTCTCTTATTTCTCCTATTTTGAATTTTTTGGAGTTAATCTCCATTCTTGTGAACAAAAAGGGAAAGCGATGAATTTCTTGGGCCTGTGCAACTACGTGCGACTGTGTGCCTGTCTAACATTAGAAAATGGTTCATCTGATTAGGAACAAAAGAATGTGATAGATTCAGGTAACTGTTTCTCACCAGGCATGATACATTAAGTATGTAATCCCTGAGTTACTGAAAACTTACTTGAATTACTTGAGCAGAGCGGTAGTTGGACGTATTTGAGGATGAGGCTGCAGCTATCTGTGAAGTAATATTGCAGTTTTCATTGTAATAGTACATGAAAAGAATGTGAACACTTCCTGATAGCTTATGCAGGAAGCAAATACAACACTTTCTGGTGAGATAATTTGAAGTATCTTCTATTTTTTGCATACAGAATTGATTTAATGATGTGTGAAGTCTGACACGTAAATCTCCTTAATGATTCTTACCACAATGAACATTGAAAATAGCTCTTTTCATACAGCATAATATATATCAGATAACAGCTGGTCTCTGATAATATGARAGAGATCAATTCTGCAGGTTGCAGAGCACCTGCAGTTCTCACTGACTTCAGTAAGACTTGGGAGTACTCAGCACTTCAAAGGAAGTTCTTAGGACCATCCAGGATTAAGTTTAGCAAGAAATTTGTTTCTTTAATTGTAGATTAGTTACTGTTGTATTAATGTCTCAATCTTTTGATGTAAAATAGATGCAGAAAGGGGGAAAAGTATCTTGAGAGAAGATCACTGTGCCAGTGATTAAAACACCTTATAGCATCATTTTAAGTATTGCACAAGAAAGAATATGTTTCATCAGTAAGTTAAAATAGCATATCAGATATACATGTGGCAGTAGTAGAATGTTTCTATTTAACATAATCACTTTCCATTTTTTTTAAACATGAGCAAATTCAGAGCAGTAAATTCAATTAGTATTATTGCTTCTACTTCTTTGATAGACTGGTTGTGAAATGAAAATATTTATACCCTCAAATATAAATAATTGTAGAAATCTTTACTACAATTTTTACTACAAAACAAAAATTTAAGCTAGAGAGAAAAACAGGGGAACTAGGGATAAAATAATTGCCAAAGACCTTGGGTCATCCAAATGCTTTTGGATCTTTCCTAATTAAGTCCTTCTGTGGGATGCAATTAAAATTTTTATATGGTCTTAAGTACTTTGTTCGTAGTTTTCCATTATTCCATGTCAGAATAAAATTACACTTGCAGCCTAAACTGGCCAAGTGAGTTTGCAAGCTTCTCTGCTGCATTCTTTCTGAGGCTGTTGACATGGTAGTTCTCTGAGAGAAGGAGAAAAAGAAAGGATTTGTATTGGGATGGGAAGGAAAAAGGTTAAGGATGAACGTGAGAGAATTAAAATTGGTGATATTATATATTTCTTACAACCTGGGAAACCTAGCAAGAAAGATTGTCCTAGTGCAGCCTGTGTCACCACATCCTCACAGAAGAGGTGAGCTGCTGCTTTCTTGGGAGGTCTTTGGCTCCTCAGTGCCTTTCACGTTGCCGCATCACTTCTAACTCCCACAGCAAAGACTGCCAGAGACTAGGGAGATTTTGGAGTCTGCAAGCACCTGGCAAAACCCTAAGATTATCTTTCCCTCTTTAGAAATGTGTCCATGATCTGTASAGAGACTGAGACAATACTTGACAGCACCTGGAAGCAGCTAATGCTGTATACTTATTTGCTCCTCGTCTCTTCATATTTCTACATGCTCATCTTCATTCTTCATTAAATGAGTCTTGGGGACATCTCTTGTAGGCAAGGAAAAAAAGAAAAGAATGCATTGCTTGCCTGCTTATTTTCTCCATCTGCCTGAAAATATATGCATGCTTGAATAACATTTTTTTWAATTCATTTTTCATTTGTCTGTTTTATCTGCTACAATTTTGTCACTTCTCATTGGTGACTGGCTAATTAACATCTCCACGGAATTACTTATTTCCGCTTACTTTGGACATTTGACCTTGAGCTTTGTCTTCCCACTGTAAAATATTGTTGATCCACTGTCCTGTTTCGTGCATCATCCCTGATCGCTTGGATCCCTCTTGGCCTTTGCTGTCATTAAGTGGGACTGCAGGATGACTGCAGGACAATTTCTTCCCAGCTGCATCCGGCCTGTCAGGACTATACTTAGAGTAGGACACAATCCAGCAACAGTTTCCTTCAGCCATGATCCTTCTTCTGTGCTTATATCAAATAGGAGCTTACCTGGCATGTTTTGCCAGCCCTGGCATGCCTGTCACTATCCCTTTATGGGGATCCACAGTGTCACTATCCCTTTATGACAGCAAAGTTAAGGCAGTGCTCGGAAGTTCTGCCGGACAGAATCATTTATATTTATAAATATATGCCAACTCGCATACTTTTTCCTTCATCTTCTATCATGTGCTGCAGAAGAAAAAAGGGACTAATTCCATGTTTGTCTTCAAACAGCTTTTTGCCAGACATTGAGTTTTCAAACAAAATAAAACCTTAGAGTGAAAACTTCCTTTCCTTCTGACTTCTTAGTCCTTATGTGCTTTTCTTCAGCGCCCCCCTCCCCTATTTTTGTAATGGCTCCTACATGCTGACACAGCACCAGTTTTCTTGTCTAATTTTATAAACTGTTCAGCCGTGCCGTTATTCACTGTTTTCTTTTAATTATGTATTCTTGTTAACCTCTTTATCCTTTCAAAGTTGCAGATTGTGATTGGCATGTGGTATTAATTAAGGCATATAATTTATGACATTGGAGCTTGAAATTAATAAGTGACAATACAATTACATGGTTTGCCTAATTGTCCTTCAGTAATATAAAGATTGACACTTACTGCAGCATTCAAACTTAAAAGCTCTCAAACAGATAATACAGTTGAATGTAATCATCAGTGAACCTAAAGTAAACATCCATTGTAAGAGACAGGCTGTTGACAAAATATTTCCACTCTGGCTTTGTTTTTTTCAGTGACAGAACCTATATGTAGAGGTCAATCACAGAATTAAATTTATTTATTTATTTATTGTAATTAAAAAATAACTTATTTTTCTGCCTCTTTGATATGGATATTTTTCTTTCTAGTCTTTACTTTCAACTCACAAAATGCCGGTATTTTGAGTAATAACTTTTGTCCTTATTGATCTTATACATATCACTGTGGCTTTCTTTACATCTCTGTATAGTCATCTGAAGATGGCAATTTTATGTCTTACAGAAACACCAAATTTCTCTTTACTTATAGCATAGATTATGGTCCCTGATTTTTCAGATTTTTTTTTTTATTATTATTTAAGTGAACTAATAATATTTGTTTGAAGTAGTGGAGCAACTTCTTGGCTTAAAGAATATGGAAAATCACCRTAATGAATCAGGACCAGAAATTCCAAAAGAAAAGTGTAGCTTGATGATCTTATATATCTCCCTCTCCAGCCATGATCTTCCACTATACTGGAATTCTATCTRAACCAATATATAATTAAATCGTAAGTATGAATCTACACAAATCCTACCAAGTACAAGAAACATGCTAGCAACTGGTGGCAATGCAGCTGTGCTGCATAATCTTAATTGTTGCTCATTAATAAGAGAGGACAAAGTTGTAGCTGATTCCAGAATCATGTCATTGCTCTGTCTTGCTCTGAACTTTTGAATTTAGAATCACTCAACATCCAGCTCTGGTGGACACAGGTCTGGTTTCCTGCTGAAAGGGCCATCCCACCACACCCAAATGCTAGGGAAGAAATTCCTTTACTGAACGAAGGTTAGACTAATGTCTTCAAATCAAATACTCCTCAAAAATGATGTCATGCCCCTGAAAAAATGATGCTTTGAAAAAAATGGAAACATGGGAAGGCTTGTGGTCACCTAGTTTCATATCTTTAGAATATACCTTTCAGATCGGTTCCTCTGCTGCAACCAAAGAAAAAAATAATTCTGTAATAAAAACTGAAAGTTTTAATCATTCACATACCCAGAACGTTTATATCTAATGAAAACAGTAAGCATTATGTTCATTTTGAAAGGCAGTGTCATTTGTGAGTCARCACAAGAATATGAAATAGAAGAATTCTGCTCCTATTATGGCATTCTTCTATTTTATTTTCTATTGTATTTTAGAATCAGTTTTCATATATTGATTTTCAGAAGTACTTTCATCTTTTTCATATATTAGTAATTTGAAAGAGTGCTCAGTGAGAGGCCTGGCTAATGGCATGATTTGAAAGCTCAAAGTCTAAATTACCAGGTGAAAACAGTATGGAGATAGCAGGGTGTATTGTTAAACTTATTCAAATCTCTTTTCCTAATAATAGTTCAGTGCACCTCATGTATGGTACATCTGAATGGCTGTGCCTAGGGTCTGTTTCCAGAACTGTGACATGTAGGGATTCGTATAATACCACCTGAGCTAACTTCTTTGTTTTGGAAGCTGCAAATATTTTCATAGTTTTAAAATATCATGTATGCTTTTATGAGTAGGGCTTTGTTTTATGTTTTTGTTTAACATCCTTTCAACAATGCCATTTTTGTTGTCAAAGTCTAGCAGTGACAATGAGATAAAGAACCGAAAGCAAAATAGCGTGGAATTGCAAAAGAAATAATTGCAGAAGGCATTGCATTTTACAAATGTAAACATCTTAGAAGTGAAAAGCAACATAACTTAAAACAAATCTGTTAGTGTTTTTGCCATTCTTCTTTTGGGGAAGAGAAAATATGAGAAAAATGAGCCAAGTTTCAACTCAGAACGATTTTTTTAAAAATTCAACATGACTTTATCCTTATGCTTTGTGCTATTCTGCTCAGAATTGAAAGCCCTACAGAACTTAATTGGAGAATTCAGAAATCTGACTGGATACAGTGAATAGTTGAGCTAGCTGTGAATAACACTGCACATCTCAATAAATAATTCTTGATTTCATTGTCATTTCATGGCAGTGGTTAAGGAAGGGTGACTTGGTTAAAAGAAATGCAGATCGATCTGTCAAGCAACATGCTTCAACCTTGGGTGGCTGTGCATTATGATCAATAATGTTTACAGTCTTAGTGTCCTCAAAGAGAATTTGCCTCTATTTGAACTGAACACTATGAGGKTTTTTTTTCTGTATGAGATCTTCTATAATTGCAGAAGCCCATTTCAGAAAAGTTTTTTTGCTCTGTGCTGGTGCAGAAATAAAATTCATCAAGCATGCTAGATGTGGATGGTCACGTGAATAGGCCTCTTTTTTGTAATACAAAGAACAGAGATCGATAAAGCTCAGAAGAAGAAGGTAACAGCTGTAAGCAGCCTTGTACTGAGGCTGTAATCCTGATGAATAATGTTGCTGTCATAACAGCAGGGATAATTTAATGCTGACACTTAGCAGCATGATAAATAGCTTGTCAGACATAGGCAGTGACAGAGTCAAGTGAAACTGCCCATGACAAGTTCTGAAATATTAATCTTCTACTAGACTGTGACTGTGCTTGAAGGGGCGGCAGCATAAGACTGGGAGGAGAAACACTTTGTAATATAAACACATGTGCTTTAGGATAGAATGTTTTCAATGCATAGAGATAATTTCATTTACAAGTGCTACTATTTATAGTTCTGTGCTATACTCAGAACATTTTTGCTCCGAAAAAGTAGATTGTAGTTTTCCTGCATACTTTCTCTATTTTCCCTTCTTACTGGTAAGAAGCTTTTTGGTTTAGACCTAGGGTGAAGTAGAATATGAAAGGTTAAATGAAAATCTCTTCTCCTTTCCAGCCTCATCCAGCCTTCTTCTCAAGTTTTTCCCAGTTTACCTAGGATCTATATTAGATGCATCATATTAGTTGCATCATATAAGCAACGTGGCAGTGTTCCCTATGCTAAACATCAATTGATTTATGAGCTGCTTCTCCATCAGAAATGATCTAAGGAGATGGTGGAAGTAAGAGACACTTGTTATTCAAATCAGACTATTGTTTAGGTCTGATTTGCTTAATAAATTACTATGCTATTTTGTTCCTTGGGGAGATGAAATGATTCCTGTRTTATTCTGAGAATTATGTATCAGAGACTCTTGCACCCCTTCTGGATGCTAGTCTGATCAACAAGACTCCCTGTGAATGCAAGTGGTATGTCTTGATTCAAGATCAGGGCTGGAATCARTAAAATCTGAGCACATGATGATGGACATTCACTTAATGAAGGTAATGGCAGGATAATCCAAGTCAGGTATTAAGCTTTGAGATCTGGTGTATCAGCTTGAGTAGGAAGGTGTTATATAGTGGTGGCACCTTTTAATTACTCGGAATGATCCAGTTATGCAAAATCTCTCCTTAAATTTCCCACAAYAAGCTATGCTTTGGATTATAATTTAAATGTGATTGATTTCAGTAAGATAATAGAAGGTGTAATAGTTCCAAAGATGTGTTAAATGTCACATACAAGTTAATAGAACACTTAAATTAGGTCTTGAAGAGGGTGTGTTTTGTAAAGTACTCTGTTGTACAGCCCCTGGCATACTGAAACTTAGATCTTTCAAAGACAGAAGAATAAGTATAACAACTGTAAATGAAATGAATGGCTTCCTCAATGAAATTTAGGCACAGGTTCATTGAGATGGTGCAGATGGAACCAGACTGTAGTACATTTGGCTGCATAACATGCACAGTACCTAAGAGTCTCCGTGTTTACCCTAACAACTTATTGCTGTATCAGTGTTGAAGCAAGTGTCTTAACAAGGTCTGAAAGACTGTGACTTGGCTGAATGAAACCACTGAATACATCAGCATTCTTTTACCAACATGTGCATTGCTTGAAGTGCCAAGTAGTGCTGTGCTGAAGTGCTAAACAMAGGAGAATAGTACCGGTAAATGAGAGACCATTGGCAGTTGACTGGTAAACGGCAAGTTGAAGCCCATACGGAGTTGGGATTACAGTCCATACTGTCAGAAAATTTTCTTTGAGTTCATGAAAGCACACTGCATACAGATTGCAATGAAGCAACCTCTAGAAGCAAATTAAATGAAACAGGATTCCCTCGCAGAACAAAGAGGCCCAAAATATTTTTTCCTAGAGTTTTCGAGAATAGAAGATTATATTCTAAAAGAAGCTCAGAGTGCACAGTGTAGYTTTTCCAACATGTTAGGATTTCGGTGAGAGATTTATAATTACTTTTAGAAATAACTTCTTTTCAGAAATTGCTAAGTATTTTGCTTTAGCTCTAAATTTAAGCATGGTGAAGAGAGCCACAGAAGGTTAATGTAA
Organism: Nothoprocta perdicaria; assembly: GCF_003342845.1. Taxonomy (NCBI): domain Eukaryota; kingdom Metazoa; phylum Chordata; class Aves; order Tinamiformes; family Tinamidae; genus Nothoprocta; species Nothoprocta perdicaria. Next base: position 1,915,302 of record NW_020454661.1, on the reverse strand, counting down.
GATCCCAATGTTGTGAGCTCTTAAAAGCAAACTAAATCTTACTACCGGGAATTGTCTTCTGAAGGGAATCGGTCATTTCTACAATGAAATGATATATGTAAAGGTCATCCCTGAAATCCAGCAGGTTATAAAAACGTAACTGTTTCACCCATTTTCCRTAAGAAGTGACTTTTAATTTCTAGAGTTTGAGAAATACAAAGCTCTAGTTACCTCTACGTTTTCAACATAGTACATATGTTATCTATTTTATAATATCCTAACCATTTTATGCTTTAGAGTATGATTCAGCTTGGTTATATTTATAGTCAGTATAACTTACCTAGCTGGAATTTACTGCTAAATTTTCACAGTTGGATTCTTATGTTTTCCTTTTAAGCAATCGCTATTATCTGTAGTGGTGAGAAGATGGACTGGTTATTCGTCTCCTTCAGTAGTAATAAAAAGTTTTTTATCCCTGACATTTAATGTGATAAACATTATGGCTTTTAGAAGCAAAGTTTTAAGTTTTCTCATATAGATGCTCACAAGCAAAAAAAAAAAAAAAAAAAAACAACAACAACAACAAAAAAAACAGAATATTAAAAAAAAAAATTTACTCTGTCCAGGAAATTAATTATCATATTGTGTAGATAGAATGTATACATAATGTATTCATTCACTGAATGCTTATATACACCTTATACACTGAGGATATTGATCTAGGACTTGAAGTATTTAAAAGTAAATTTCTTTTTTTTCCCCCCAGTTATTAAGGCTATGGAATCTCTTCCTTTTTGACCAATAATTGCATTCTTTGCACAGGACAACTCCTAGAAACAAGTCTTTTAAGCATGTTTCTGAGAAGCATATGGTTTCTCAGGGTAGAGCTCAGCTGAACAGGATATAAACAATAGTATTCAATGCATATCTTAAACAGTAAATTATCTGATCCTTCTTGGCTACCAAGGTCTTTGTATTATGAATTTAAAAACTGGTGTGTTGAAACTTATTGGACCTACAGTGAAAAAAAATTGAGRTCACAAAATTATATTTTTTTAGTAATGTGTGACACCTCTGTAACATAGCAATGACATTTCAAAAGTTACATAAAGTCTCTTCAAACTGACAAAAGCTGAAGTCTGTGTAATTTAATACAGATGCACATGGGCCTGAAACTGCATTAAAAAAATCTGGAAGATTACATCTGAACCATATATGTCTCTTGATGATTTCTTTGAGACTGGAAAATCTGTATTGGATTTATTGGAATTACTGGAAATCTATGAGAGACCTGCCTAATTGAATTGTCCCAATCCTGCCTAATTAGGATGTATTCCAAAATGCTGGTGGATTCCAAAGCATTTTTGCTATCAATTCAATTGCTATATTTTTTTTAATCAAGTGCTGGTTGTATATGGCCTACTGTTTGTATGATGGAACTGCTGAGACTAGGCTCGTTACTCCTGATGTCTGGTGTAGAGATTTTGCGTGTCCATTTGACACTGTTGCATGATGAGGCTGCCCACGCTGCAGACACTACTTTCCTATGATTATCTCAGTTGTTTCAGCACTGCTGTGAAAGCACTCCTGATTTTTTGCAGATTAAGAGTCATCCTAGAATGTTCATCCCTATGCTAAAAGTAGGATTAAAGAAGATCATCTAATCACTTCTTAATGACTTCTRAGGATGGAAACCCTACCGCAACCTCACACAATCTACAGCATTGTTTCACATTTACTCTAAGATGTTTTGCTTAGTCTCCTATTCTTAAGAATGAGGAAGAAATGTTTATTTCTCTAAGGAAAGAAGCAAATGTAATTGTGTGTAATACTTGATTCTGACAACACTGAATGTTTATAAGGGTACTTTCAATTAGGGGAGACTTTGCATTTGTATTACAGCAGCTCTTTACAGATCAGGAGAAAGTATGTGAGGTAGGGCTTGTAGAAGTGAATGGCTTTTTTTGTTTTGAAACTCTCTCATACATTATCTTACTGAGTTATAGAAAAGWCTCAGTTGTTAAATACACATTAGTAATACTGTTCCATTCCATCAAAGATACATACTTAAAGGCAGAAGCTGTCAAAAATATTGCTTATGTATGTGGTAGCTGTCAGATGGAGATCAGAGAATGTTGCAAAAGAGAGTCTTTGAATGAAAAATTATGATGATTTGATATCCMTTCTCTCTAGTATTGATTCTGCTGGAATGCTATCAAAAATACATTGCTACTGCAATGCTACAAATACATTATTAGTCATTTAGCTTAAAAGAAAATTTTTAAAAAAACTTTAAATTAAAAGGACTACATAAATAGACTATTTATTGATATAGAATAATTGTTATTGTATTTTAATATTGTGAAAATTCATTTCTATGAATGCTGGGATAAGTGTGTCCTCGGTTCACTTGGATCACCCTAGCTGAATATGATGTTTACTTCTTGCCATCAGTCAAAACTTCACATTCATTGACTAATTTAAAATAAGTCCATTTTGCCCACATTACAGTATTTTCTGATGAATAAAAGCCAGCAGTGTATCCCTTTTAGCATTACTTTATGGCTATTCTAATGATAGTGGTAGTTTTACTTAGTGGAGCTCATTTATCTTTGTGTGCTGTGGTACGTTATAGGGAATAGATGTGTAATACTCTGGAACTATAGAGCTGTCAACTTCCTGGGCTTTTCTTTGTAAACAACTTGATTAAATGAAATGTCATTAGGAATACTTCTGCTAGGCTTTTGTTTTCTTGTGAGAGTTGGTATGTGTGCTGGCCATTTCTCTTCTAGATCTCTTCCCCTCCACTCCTCCCCTCTATGAAAGCTTTGGAAAAATATGTACTATGGCATTTTGTGTAACAGGAAATAAATAACAAAATTGGGAAGAGGTATTTAATGAGGGTGGTCCACACCTGTTACCTATCTGCATATCCTCAGCCTTGTATTAAAATGTTAACTGAGCAKAGCTGTAGGATGGGCTCAATCTTCCTGGTGTGGTGTATCCTGGACTCTTTTGTGACTTACACTTTCCTTGGGGGGCAGAATTGTCACTCTCCAGTCAATGTAGTGTTTTCTTTCTTGAAGTAGTGATATGATAAAAGGACTTTGCTGTGATGCCAATCGTTCTTAATCCAGTTTTATTTGCATTTGTGTGCAGGATTTTGAATTCTGTCATTATATGAGTGTCATAAAATCATGAAGACAAATTGTAGATTTTAACGTTATAAAAAAGTGCCATAAATATACTGCGGTTAAGTTCAGCTGGCATAAATTCAAGCTGATACCAGAGGTGCTTCCTCCTATATATGCTGTCACCTCCCCTGGCTTCTTTTGATTCCATCTCTGGGGTGTTTCCTGTCTGCTGGTTCCTTACCCTTCCTTTTTCCCCACCTTGCTTTTGCTGGAAGATTCTTGGAAGAGGAGGAGAAGACCTCCAACAGCATTGTCATTTTCAATGGCCAGATCCTTGCTTGCTGCTCAGAGCCTTCTCTTCACCGGCACTACCACACTCTGCTCCTTCTCTGACAAGTCTCTCAGCTCTCACCCTCAGTCCCCATCACCCACTGCGCGAAGGACTGAACAATTTGCTGGCTTTAGAGCTATGCCTGAGGAGTCACACAGCAACAGCCTACTGACTATTTTGAAGGAGCAATGCTTTTCTAAAACATCATGGAAAACTGGAAGTAATTAGGGATGCTAAGACATGGCATATTAAGTGTATACAATTTCATTGCATTTTTGAGGATGTGATATCTAGAATACATTGGATTTTATTCTTGAAGTATAAGACTAAGTAACACTTGTAGATTAACTTATAAAAGAGTAGCTCTGTACATGAGTCTTTTTTCTCTTTTAAATAAAATTGCAGGTAGTGTGGACATCACCTCAATATAGTCTTTAAAGAATACTGGAAAGGACATGCATGGTCTTTATATGATAATAAATTTTCAGTTGGTTCATGTTGAAATGATTTGACAAGTACAGCATGTTTGTCCTTGGTTAAAAAGATTGGAACCTGTGTATAGAAACCTAAATTGATTTGATTCCAAACTCCCTTATCTTAAAATGTTTGGAAAGAGGAAAGTTTTATGATTTATTACTTGAAAGCCATAAAGTCTCTTGCAGACAAAATGCAGTTGCAGTACATACCTGTTATAAACCCATGTTCTTTCAAGCTGTAAATACACTCATTATAGAATTCAACAGGAAGGACGTTTATTTTAGTGATGTCTTAAGCTAGCGGCTATTTTCAAGCGCAAGGTGTCCTCTGGTATTCTAAGTAAGGAAAATAAGATGAAACAAAGAGGCCTAACTTATTTTCTTGCATTCCTCAGTACATTGTTTTCTAATGCCTGCAGATTTACAAGTTTATATTGTCTCACACAGAAAATCCCAGCAAGAGATTTTCCTTAGATTTTGACCTTCTCAGAGAAATCCTTCGAGAATATCAAAATTTATCCAACATATGTTAAACCTTCTTCAGAATTTAAAAGCAGCTGTAGTGAATGGGCTGCAGGTGAGAGGAAGGAAGAACAGCAGAGGTGATGACCATCAGCTAGTGTTAAGGCTAGCTGAAAATTAGGGCTGCTCTTGGTGCTTGCCCACCTGATGGTGAGTCTGATTTAAGTGCTGTGGGGAAGTAGGCCTGGGAGGAGTGGTTTGGGTCAGCTGAATTAGCTCTCCTTCCCTTGACAAAGAAGGTAAGTAGTTTGAAAGAACTCTCTGGTCATTTTTGTATTATATATTGCAAAAGTGCTATCTAATGTTGGTACTGCCAAAAGGTGCGAAAAGTCTTTGTAATACTGCAGTTACTTTGTGAAAAATTATATGTCATAGGAGGTTGAATGTATCCCAGAATTGATCCTGTCCACAGTAACTTACTATGTGCCAAAAGTGATTTTCAGAAGAATATATCTTATGAATGCTTTTGTGTGTGTGTGAGACTTAGGAATTTGTGTGCATGACAACATGTTATGTTGTCATTCTATAAATATGTTGTCATTCTATAAATATGTTGTCATTCTATATAATATGTGTATATATGTCTATATAATATGTGTATATATGTCTATATAATATGTGTATATATGTCTATATAATATGTGTATATATGTCTATATAATATGTGTATATATGTCATTCTATAAATATGTGTATATATGATTTTAAAGTATATGAATAGGTGTGGCTAGTTACCTTTTTACTATGCTTGGCAAACTGGGGAAGGATTTATTAAGGCAGATATTTAAATATTTTTCTTACTGTGTATTGGTGGGAGATAGCTTATTCTGTTTTTTTTTTTATGGAGGGGTACATTTTTCATAT
>NW_020454661.1:1888224-1904966 GCF_003342845.1 Nothoprocta perdicaria | reverse complement strand
TTTTTTTTTTGTTTTTTGAAAAAGACTCTACAACATAACGCTGCTTTGTCTATTATCCTGTTCTGGCCCATTTCCTTGCATTTGTTTTATGCACTTTAGTGGTATGATAACTGGAGACAAGTACTGTGTAAATATTTTTATTAACTTTTGGAACTTAGTTTGCCCCATGTTGTTCTTTATGAAATTTCCTGTGGGCATGAACATAGTGTAGAGAGATCAAYAGCCTAAAAGATTTTGGTTATTGTTGTTGTTTATTTCTTTGGGAATTTCAGGAATAGCATGGCACAGTTTAACAGAGTTTTTAATTCTTTTTGTTTGTGTATGTTTTTGATGTGGGTGTGTTTTTCCCCTCCCCCCTTTTTTATAACTTTTGCTGAGCCGTTCTACGGACTGTGGTGTTTATTGTTTCTTTTTAATGTGAATTCTTAGGAAATTTTTATGTCTTCTAATTACAGTGTTTAATTGCTTAAGAATATAAGAATAGAGATTGTTGTTGATTTTACAACTGCTTCCTTCAACTGTGCCTTCTACAGAGACAACTTCTTTTGGATCGATATTTAAAAAAAAAAAAAAAAAAATCTGGAAATGGGGAAATAGTTGCCTGAATGGGCTGGGCAAAGCAAGGTTGTAATGTCAACTGAGTGATGTTTTTCTCCAACATCTGTCTCTAAGGCAGAAACTGTCTCTAAGGCAGAAAAATCTTCATAGAGAAGACCACATACAAAGTTTTGGTCTAGGGCTGCTAGCATTAGTATCTTATCCATACTTATCATCCTTTTAGAATCTTTTTTTCCAAATATCATTCATGACCATGTATTCATTCTATCTCTCGAAGAACATAATTGTGCTAGTAATTAGTAAATGCGTTTGCAGCATAGTCACCTAGACTCACTTTTGGTAGACTTTGTAGCTCAGTTAAAATCACAGCTGAAAACACAGGATTGCTGTTATGAGTGGATACGCTCTCGATGGACTAACACAGACATATATTCACAAAGAAGACAGTTATCCAGGCTAGTTCAGTTGTTTCTGTGCTTCCGTTGCACTCCTTGTGAAAGTGTGATGTGCAACAACAATGAGACATGGCGTGGGGTTCTCTTCTAAAGCATATCCTTAAGGGGAACCCTTTCCCCATTGCTGCAATGCAGACTGCACTGTCTGAGAGTTCCTGGGAATCCTTGCTTTATGGTAGTCTGGGATCCTTGGCACTTTGTGCCCTGCAAGGTTGAAATGTGGACTCGTAGGATGCAGAGTCATTTTGGAATTCTGGAGGAGGGATTACTATTTAATATTTTACCATCTGAATCCTTTAGGCTTATCCCCTCTATGCAGCTGCCCTGTACAAGCCTCACCATTAMGAAGTCCTGTTGGCATCAATAGTATTTTGTGCTGCAGCAAGGATCTGCATTGCTGCTTTTTATATTATGACAGACAAATGAATGCTGGGATGCAAATAGATTAAAGCTAAGATGAGGTGGATCTATACACATGGAGAAGTCCACTCCTCCATCTGGAAATAGGAGGATTTTACTTTTGAGATCAAGTCTACTTGACTCTTTTTAAATAAAAGCTTAGAATTAGCAAACAGGAATTAAGAAATTTCAGAGGCTCAGTCAAAACCTGAAGGAAATAAAATGGTATAACTGAATCTACATATGTTTCATTCGATCTACATATGCTTCATATTAACTATTCATTTGCCCTGAGTGGGATTCTGTATCTGCATGTTTTCTGAAGAGTTCTAAAATCAAACATGTTTGTTTCAAACTTGATAATTTTGTATCATTGAAGCAAAGCAAACTGTAAATGGCAAAAATAAAAAATGATAATTACTGCTTTCACTTATTCATACTATATTAATGCAATATAATTATCTAGCAGCCAGGATTTTATGAATACTCAACAAAAACGGCACTGAATGTTATTCTAATGAACACATAAAAACTAACACTTTATACTAGTAAATCACTTTGCCTTTTAAAGGGACAAAAGCTTTTGAACTTCATAATTGGAAATAATGTACTTTGAAAGGCTTTTCTTAAGGYGCCAAAGTGTAGTAGTGAGTCAAAACRGAGAGAAGTACCAACTGGAATACCATAGAAACTATTGTAGAGATTTTTGTGCTCTAAGTTTTTTATTTAWTTTTTTTTATGTGAATCATAGCTTCTTGAAGGATTCATAAGAAATAGGAACCATAAATGAGGCTTTAGTGTTGGATTAAAGTAGAAATATTAAAAGACAGAGTTCCTTGATACCTGTTTGACTATGCACAAAAGTCAATCACAATGCATAGTGAAACCAGATAAGATATTTTGGGAAGCAACTTGAGTGATTAAGAAAAAACTTCTACTCTAACTTAGYTTTTTATAGCYTTTATTGAAAAGGATGAAAGTTCTTTCAGTTTTGTGTGTTTAAGTCTGTAACTAGACGAGTAGCTAAACTTCTTGTATCTCTTTACTCCCATCATAAAATTTAGTTACAAGGGTTGGGCTACTTCTAGAGTGGTTTTTTTTTTTTAAGATATGGTGTAAATGGATTTTTTTTAAATATATTTAACCTATTTAAATTCAACCTAGATGATGAAGAGTTAAGTTTAAATAGTTTACAGAATGAGGAAGAATSCAATTGCCACAAATCACTGAACTTTAATTCATGAATGAATTTCTCACCTATCTGTCTCTTCTTGCCTTGCATGGTGGCATTCTAAAGATCTAGGAGAGAAGGAAACTATTACAGTTTAACTACTTTTCTTCCAAATTTTTTTTGCAATGTTTTCTCATTCTCTTAATGAATGGCAATGGAGACTCTGTTTATGCACTGACCTTCTGCTAACTAGACTGTTGCTGCCTTTGCTGTAGCTCTGTGTGGGCATGAGATGCACAAAACACTTTCTTCCATATATCTTCAAAAATATATATATACAGAATGGGGGGGGAAAAATGTGTTGGTACTCGAACCTTAACTGTCAGCAAAGTATCTAGTCTTTTCCCTATAAGTGAATGTGATAACTCTAAGTATTTAATAGCTTAGGAAAAAAAGGATTTGGTGGAATCTAATATTCTTTAAATATTGTGTATGGAAAATGCACTGAAGATGTGAAACAATGTGGTGATTTCTATTCTTTATATTGGAGACTTATCTCCTGTAATGCAACTGTTAAATTCTAAACGAAAGCCATTTTCTGTTAGAGAGCTGCCATGCACTGGAAAGGTCAGGAAGCTCATTTTCCTTGAGTCTCAGCCTATAACACTGGTACAAGTGCAGCATACTTAAATAAACATCCACAATAATTTTTGCATAAATGTAGAGTGACACAAGAATTGAGATGCAATTATTTAGCATTTATGGAGGAAGGAGATGGTTTATTTGGTATGTCAAGGACTCTCTCCCTTGAGAGAGAGAGAGAAACCATTCACTGGAATGTCTAAACTTTTACAATATGTTGACATGGCTCTACTGCTAAATGTATAATTCCTGCAGCCATCACATGCACAATTTGCATGAAAATTTAAGCCATACATAATAAACAGTTTTAGTGATATTTAGGTTACAGTCATAGCAAATGAAAATTCAAAATTAGCAAAAAGCATTTTATTTAGAGAAAAGTAACAAGGCAGTTCTGTGGATGTAATAACTCGCTAATTTTAGGCTGAACCTGCTTTTTAAAAACAAAAAAAAAAAAACAAAAAAAACCCCAAAGTTTAGGATGTTAACCTTTCTGAGGAAAGTAGAAAGTGGAAAGTGCTAGTAAGTAGGAAAAAAGTGGGGTGTGTTTTTTTTGTTAATATTATATTGTGTTAAATGGTTTGTCCAATGATTTTTTTTTTTTGAAATACTAGAAACTGAACTGTTGAAAACAGTCTAGTGTGCTGGTGTGTTTTTTTTTTTTTTCTTTAAACCATGCACTTCAAAACAGCAAAGACTTGCAAGACAGAGGTCTCGATTCCCTAGGCCAGTCAATGACATTTGGATAAAGCTATTATGCTTCAGGCTCTAGAGGTCAAAATAGATTTTTGCTCTATTACCAATAGATTTGTTTGAAACCACGTTTATATCTGTACTCCAAATCTGACTATTTATCGTTAATCAGAACTCCCTGGTGTCAGTTTACTCAGAAGATGGCAAAATTCACAAGTCTGGTTGCAAGGCTGTGGAAGAAGGGAATGAGGATATTGAACCAATAGCAGATATTTTCGACAAAGCTGTAACAGAGAGAGCGCAAGGGACCTTTTTGTGCCCTGATGGTTCTGTGATGCATGTGCTGGATGTTACCTACACTCACTCAGAGAATAGGGAGTAGGCAGGTGCAGGATCTTGTTCTTATTTGCAGGTGCTTGGTCAACCTCAAATACCCACCTGGCTCCAGACTTAGGTATTTCCAGGTAAGCGCAGGTTCCTTTACCTTCCAGCTTGACCTCTGTATCTCTCAATGAGGAGTCTGTGTTATAAAGTAGTACTTAAGGATAGAAATAAGTTAAATATAACTGATTTCAGTGGGTCAATAACAGTTTTTTTGGGATACCTTTTGTATTTGTAGACACTTAAACATTCTCTTTTTAAAAAGTTTATATTCTCTTTATATCCTATTCAAAAATAACTAACAGACTTATCAGTTTAGCATGACTTTAAAATTTGCATGGCTTTATATGGGAACTTTAGCCTCGAAATAAAATGCATCATGATGATGGTGCTTTAGAGTGTATGTATAAATAAAGTGTGTGTGTGTGATATTTTATTCTTTYGTATTTTGGAATACTCATAGGAAGGCCATAACCAGAAGTTTCTAAAGCCTGACCCTTTCTGACCACATGTAGTGATCTTAGCTTTGGTTTGAGGGATTTTCTGTGTAATTCATTCTGAATCTGAAAACATTTAGAACATTTCYGTATAAAACATTTTTTTCTAAAACAGGTTTTTATACTAGAGATTTTTCTACTCTTCAGTTTGTATCAACTGAAATGTGTTGTTTTACTCAGGTTAATTAGCAACCAATGTGGATAAAACCTACAAACCTGAGTGATGAATTGATATTCACTGTTTAAGATATGTTAGTAGTAAGAAATTTTCATGTATAAGGAAAAATATTTCAAAAGCTGCTTTAAATACCCCGTGCTAGGCTTGTTTTTCTTAGGAAACTTTTTAAGGTTGCTTATTTGTGGGTGGGTGTGTTGTTGAGTTCTTAGTTGGTTGGAATGTCTTAAGCAGGAGTGTCTTCTAAAACATGAGAAGTTTCAAGATCACTTAACAAAACATCCTAAACTTCACCTAACACAACTGTTTTTACCAGGAATAATTTTTTGTTTTTCTTGTCTTGAGGAATTCCATTCATCTGGGCAAATCCTTTGTTCCTATAACTGCTTTGCATGCTGCTATAGCATTCCGATCAGAAATCCACCTTATGTTCCTTTGGTTTCTATCAAAAACTATATATATATTTTTTTGCATCATCCAAGCTTTGTCCTCCAAATGTATGTATTTTGTTTTGTATTTCTTCCCAGTTTGTACTGAGAATGACAGTCTTGAAAAATAGTTGTTTTTATCGCAAGCACGACAATACACTTTTTCTGGGAACTCTGACATCTCTTGTTCTTTAAAATAAATGCAGAAAATGGGTGTTGTCTCTGCTATTTTTACTGTTGTTTTTGACTCATTGGGTTATACGTGCTTTTTTGACACAGTTTATCAATTGCCTCTATGCTTTTTGTATTTTTACTATTCCAAGTAAAACTTTTGGCTTTTAATTCTATGTGTTCTTTTTCCTGATATCTACTTGTACTGAAAAATATTTTGGTYTTCCATAGAAATTAGTTTGTTTTAAATAACCCTCCTCCTCCCCCCTTTTTTTTCCTCTCTTAAATAGAAGAAACTTGTGATTATTGCAACTGGTAGGTAGTTATATGTAAATGAAAGCTGACCTTCCTAGATCAGATTTTTGTGTGGATTGAACAGGTTTTGACTATACTTTTTTGTGTGTGTGTGTGTTTTTCACTTTCAAGTCTTCATTAGTCCCTCCACGGAGATATGTCTGGGACTTCCGAAGTAATTCAGCCGGTGATTTTATTGACCCTTGTATATCTGTACAGTTCTTGCCAAATGGTGCATTTCGTAAGAATCAAGTTTTCCTTGACATTTTCCTACAAAACTGTGTAGGAAACTTAAACCTACCTCCTTCTGTTGCATTCTCTGTGCTTTCATCACGGTTGAAAAATGCTAGTTTCTAGTGCTGTTTCCCTCACCAATATCTGATTATTTTTTCTGCGTTTTTCTATCCAACCTTGCTCTTAATATTTATGACACTCCAACTGAGACCAAAACAATTGAATAAATAATTGATAAACATGAGGAAATTTTAATTGATCATATATAGCTTAGATGTAGTATAAGAAGAGGACTGTGAGTTAATCACTTCTGGAAAATGACCTGATGTACTGTGGTCTTGTGTGGTCAAGTGACATAGTAGAACTTTGAATAGGAGTAGTGATTATGGTTGCTCAAAGGGAATTTAGATAAATAGGGAGCAGGTCTTTTTCAGGTTATCTTCCTGGCCCTCTTATCAGGCTCCTGCAAACCCAGCTGCCCATTGATGGCTGTAAAGAATGTAGGAGACGGATGTAGAAAAGTGGTGTGTTCTAAGAAAGGGTCAAAATCTTCCTAGTTTTCTATGCTAGGTCGATGTATCCAGAACTCCTTCAGCTAGAGAAGGAAGTGACAGGGTAACTTACTGAGGCAACAGCTAGAGTTTACAAGACCAGCAGAGTGTCAAAGTTTTGACACCAGAGCAGCTCTTCATTTTTGTGGCTTGTTTTTGGTATATTATTGGGAATTATCATGCAGAGTAAGTCAGTCTAGTGGCAGCTAAGTATTTTTTGCAGTTCCTGCTGGATTTTGAAAACAGAAAATCTATGTATGGCACTATCAAGGAAAGTGCCTTTTTTTTTGCTTCCACGAGAAATTCTGTGTTTTTGAAATATTACACAGGATTGTTGGTTTCTTATCCACATTATTCTGTGATCTTGAACTTACAGAACTTTGTCTTATAGTTAACAGTAACTTTCTATGGTTTACCTAAGGATGTGCTGGTATGGCAGTGTTTAAGGCTAGTTCCTTCTTCATTTTGCTGCTTTTTCTAAGATTTAGTTTTAGGTTATCTTCTTTATCTGCTGAAACCAAGAATTTCTCCATTAACTGGTCACTGAGAAACGACTTCAATACAGTTATACCACATTGATGTTAACTCTTGTATAAGTGTGGCAGGTTTTTTTCCTTGAAATGAAGCAACTTACTGGATTTTGTTATATATTAGAAAATTGTAATTACTTACAGGTGTCCCAATATTGGAATTGCTCCTAGAACAACTGATTTTTTTTGTTTGGCCTCGAAAGCTGATGGATAATATTATGAAATAAAACTTTAGCAAGTTAATGTGTTTTTTTTACCGTAAAAATTGGAACGTAAGTTTCTCATACTTATATTTATTGATCAGATTAAATCTTTCAAATCAGTTTGACTCTTTGATAACAGTACTGTTGACAATGTGTGCCCAAGTTTTGGACTTTTTCTCCCCTCTCTTGTTTTACATTCTCTATCTTTAATCTTCTATGGAATGACATTTGTAGCCATAAATGAAGTAGCAAAACTAAACTTTAGTTAAAATCCTTATCACAGATGACTAACTTGGAAACTATGATAATAAATATATATTGAATTTCTCATTTTATTGTCATGCATCTTGTTTATGTATTACCATCCTCTTTCTTCTGGGATTGAAGCTGTCATTACTGCATTCCATTTAGTTAAGTGGCTTATGGACCAGAGTCCTTTAAGATCAACCTCCAAATAATTTTTTATGATCAAGTAGAATGTTAATGGACAATCTTCACCAGGCTTATAATCTTCTAAACTGTTGAAATCTTATTCCTTTAAAAATCAATAGAGGTGGCCAAAATCAGGTATATGGGAATTATTATCACATAAATTTAGCTAGAATCCCCAAAATACAACTTTCAAGCTGTTCAGTAAAAGAAATCTTTATAAGATAAGGTGAAATYTTCATGAGTACTTGCAAACATAACTGCACTTCCATGACAAATATGAGAAATGAGAAGCTTGTTATACATGGGCATTTTCTGCAGGCTACCCTTTATAGACTCGGCTATAGCTGTACACCCATGTAGTTGTGGATAGTAAATAAAGAGGAAAAGCTATTTCTTACTCGAAAGTTAAGGAACAGTATAACTGTGAATTCCAGATGGACATCCTGTGCTCATAGGTTTCTACAGTCAGTGTTTCCAAGCAGATACTCACTGTTTCTATGCTGACTCAAGTGCAAGACGGCTTTAGTTCTTACTGAAGTGTTATTGTTCTCTATTTCATTCTAGTTCAGACCTGCTTCTCCAGTTTGAGACTGAAGCCCAAGGTTAGAGGCTGCATGTTGAGTTTCTCCATTCACCCTTTCAATAATGAGAAAAATGTTTGTTTGACCAAAGTAAGCAGGTTGCATTTTGCAGTAGTGTAGTAATACATAAAAATTAAATGAAACTAAAAGTCTAGAGATAAGTGACAACTGTGTTAAGAGCTGAAACTGGAACCAAGACATTAGTCTTTAGGTGATTGTCCCAGTGCCCATGTTGGAGGACTGCTTTCTTGCTTAGTGAAATCTTGCTTAGTAATCTCAGCAAGCTGGAATAGCTCCAAGATGAGGGTCTGAAGAAGCTCACAGCCCTCCAACCTGTTCTTGCCTTTTTCTTTTTATTTTTTTTCTCTCTGCCAGATGAGGAATGAAATCTTGTTGTTCAGGACATAATAGAAGCCTCTTGCTTACCCCTGACTTTTACGGCTTTGCCATCTCGATTCACCCTCCATTTTTTGTCAACTGTAATCTGAGAGCTGCTTTTCCTCCTCCAGGCTGAAGTATTTGAGTGTATCACTGTGGAAACCACCTGAATCTTAAAGTCCATCAGGTAAATATTGGCTTGAAAAAGAAAAATAATTGCCCAGTTCTAATTTGCACTGGATGCCACAAATTGCTTACAGTTTATTGACCTGTGAATGCTACTTCAGTCATTCAGTTTAACTACTTTCAACAGAATATTATATGTTTGCCTGGTCCTGGTCCAATTGTTCCAGTTCACTTATTTATTATTGTTGTTTTTTGTGGGGGGAAAAAAATGCCCGGTCCAAGCCAACTTCCAGAAACTCTTGTGTGACTACCATGGCGATTTAAAAATAAATAATAATAATAATAATAAAATCCTGATGTGTCCTTCAGTCTTAGTGTCTCATGTAACTCTTGTCAGTATTGGAAAAAAATGACAATGCAATATATATTGCTTTTCTGACTATTCCTGCTGCATGAGTGCTTATGATCAACTCTTAAAATAATTTTCCCATAATTGTCCTTCAAACACTTCTACTCGTGTTGATTTCTTGACTCCATTCTTGCACCCTTGGGTTTTTTTATAGCTTGACCGTTTTTGTAACCTTAAGTGGTGAGTAGTTTGAGGCTTGCTTGTTGAGATTGTGTCAATAGCACTCACTTTGCCAAGTACCATGTATTATAGTGTATGCTTGGAGCTGCATATAAAAGAAAAGCACCATTAATTGTGTAGTTACTGCACTGTCAGGAATGGATGATTTTAAGGTTTTGATGGCCCTGTACACCATAACACCAATTATAGGTGTTATACTCTCAAAACTGTCTGGAAAAGAAGTTAATATAATGGAAAACATATCGAGTACAAGTAAGCAGCTGAAGCTGACAGAATGGGTCACGTGGATTTTATTGCTTTGCCTGTTTCCTTTTTCCTATGCACGTGCTTATCATTCCTTTTGCTTGCAGGTTACTGCTTCTACTTTCATCTCTTCCTTTCTCTCATCCTGGACTAGTAAATAACATTATTCAGGATTCTGCTGTGTTATAGGTCTCTGCAGTCAAGAAATCCAAACAAATGATGGCAAAATTAGAAGTAAAATAGGCTGAGGCAGTTCTCCTGTCTATATAGGTGGAGTTACTCTTGGCATTTCCAGGAGCATGGGTTATTCTGTGCATGCATGTGTTTGAGAATGCAATTTCTTTCGAGGTTTAGTCAGTCTTCTTGCTATAAGTTGACCAAGAAAAAAACATCCTGTATGTGTATTAGTAAAGCCACTTCTGTGACAGGCTGTAAGCAGTACTCCCTTGTTTCTTAAGTTGGTTTGTAGGAGCTATCAAACCCTTCTATGGACTGCAGGAAGGAGAGATGTGGGGAGAACAGTCTGAGTCTGCAGCAGTTCCTGCTGATTTATTTATTTTTATTGACAAAGCTTTTGAGGTCACTAGATGGCAGTATATCCTCCAAGATATAAAAGGCTATCAAACATACGAATTCTAAAGTTGAGAATGGACATGATCCGAGTCAGTTTGGTCACTGTTAAATCTCTTGCTGTTGATGAAACAAAAATTTACATCAGAGCTCCTGTGCATTGTTTTCTCTGCTCTGAGAGTTCTGCTACCATGAAACAGTCAGCGTTCGACTGTGGCGTTATGTTGCTCTTACCCAATGCCCCCATGCTAAAGCTTTTACTTTAGTATTTATTGGAAGGAGGGAGGAAGTAAGTGAGAATAAAAATAGAAAGAGACGGTATGAATCATTTTACAATTTTACTTATGTTTTCATGGGTTATCTTATTCTTTTGTAATAGCATTCTCCAAGGAAACTTCTAATTACCCTCTGCCTCAGTATTTATATCTCTTTTTTTATTTTTTTCTTCTCCCCCCCNCCCCCCCCGCCCTTTCTGGAACAGTAGGAATTTAAAAATGCCACTCCTGATTGGAAAAACTGTGTACCACCAGCTTTGTGTTTACTATTTTCCTAATATAATATGGAATATCTATTCTTAGATAGCTGGGTGCGCAAAATGTTAAGGTACTCTAGGCATTTACTGATATGCTCTAAAAAGCACATTATTCAATATACCTTGGAATATTTAAAAATATAGCTAATGTTTTCAGGAAACACACAAATTTACATACACAGTTTAAAGAATATTACAGTGAAAAATATTAAGCACAGTAGGTGTGTTTTTCTTGAAAATGCTCTGGACTCATTTTCAGAAATTTAGTGATCAGATGAGTATCTGATATATCCTACCTCATTTAACYATTTGCTGCATGCTGGATTTTTCTCAACAGCATGTCAATATCGCATCGATATTATCATTAGGAATTTTAACAATCAAACAGCTTTGCAGTGAATGCTTATCATGATTAGGAAAGCATGCACCACATACTTCTCTTAACAGTATGTCAATATCATCTTTAGAAAATAGGCAGCCAAATAGATCTGTAGAAGTAAACATGCTGAGCATGACATTTAAATACAAAAAGGCTTTGTTTCACCTAAGTTTATTTTTGTTTCTTATCAGCAGGGCTATCTCGATACCATCTTCTACTGTTAAAACTTTAAAATAGTGTTTCTGTAAACATAGTATGATATAAACCTCTTCCAGAAACTCTAGTAATAGTGCATTAGGATTCACAAAGGTATCATAAAACGGTTTGTAAAAGACTTATGGTACTGCCTTAAACTTTGTAACAAAAGCTTGGTGTGTGTGTGTGTGTGTGTGTGTTTTGTTCCTTTGAGTACTGCATATATGAATTTATCAGTAGTTCTTCTCCTTAACTATGTAAGAGATTCTTAAAAGGCTTTCTCTGTAAATGTTATTAACTTGTGGTTAAATGTTTTCTATTTAAGAAAAGATCATTTTACTGAGATCTAAATCTTATTTTTCATATATTTCACAAGATTTATATAAAAAAGTGGAACCTAGTATTAACATTTYAGCATGCTGAAAATGTGAGTTGCAATTGACTCTAATTTTGTACCGTATGCWAGAGAGTTAATGGCATGCCCTATCACTGTAAGATAGCAAGCAATTAGCTGTTCTCCCACGTGTATGTATAGTCTATTTTTGTGCTGATCAAATGCAATGATTCATAAATATGGGAAAAATATAGTAATTACTAAATTCTCTGACAGACCCAAAGTACTTCACTATGAAAGACAAATCAAGTCAATTAAATACAGTAATATTTTTCATTAGTTTCCAGAAAGTTGATTGTAAACTTAATGGAGAGATGTTATGATGTAAGTTGCTTTTGTGACTTTTGTAAATAACAATTATTGCAGAGTAGAATTTTGCCCTTCTATCTTTACTACCTGTGAAGCACCCATTTATTTTTAGACTTGCTTTAAACACAGTAATATAATAAGGAATGGCAGAGTCCTCCTTTTAAAGAACCATTTGTTTGGGCAGTAAAAATATAGCCTCTCAACATCCTTAACCAATTATCCCTTTTTGTTTATGCTGTTTATGGCTTGTGGGGAAATGGCTTCGGCAAAGCTAATAGTCGGCACCAGTCTGGACATCATTGCAGGAGAAAGATTCGCTTCTCGCAGTCATGACTCCTGCCGTCTCTCCAGCCTGTGTGAGGTCCCTGCTGGGGTCATTTCCCTGACATTTTGCAATAGGTGAGGACAAGGACATACTGTACACTGTTCAAAGACAGATAGTTTAACCTTGCCTAACACTTCACCTTGGCCGCTATTGTTTTTTGTAACTCCCTTCTCGGAGATGATAGAGTAGTTTTATGGGTGTGGAGGCATGATTTTTATCTTGGCAGTATTTTGAGGATAATCKAGTCATCTGCAGAAAGCAGCTTGAACCCTGACACTCCTCATTTAAAGCCAATGATCTTCCCAACCTTTCTGCCTTGACTGTGTATTCTACCAAGCTGATGATGTTGATTTATATGAAAATAGATATTATACTTTTTGGTATTATCCACTGCTTGCTGCATTAAGTTAGTTATTCTGCYGTAGTCACGGTAATTGTATGTTGTAGCTTAAGCTGCATCTGTGCCTTGTGGGAGCTGGTCACGTGGGCCTATTTTTGATGTCACCACTTGAGTCGATTGTGCCTGTGTCTAGAACAGGAACCACAAACAGGGATCCCATAGCAGCAAAAAATAGGGCTAAATGGACAAAAAAGCCTTCTGTAGGCTTGCATGGATAGTACTGGCACACACAAAGTGCTGACACCTAAGCTTTCTTAACTGTCAGGTACTTATGCTCAGCTGATGCAATAATAATTTGCAAAGAACAATAGACTGTATTGCTGTATATAATATTCTTTTTTCTAATGATGCATTATCCTAGGATGATGAGGAGATGAATGGAATATAAGTGTATTAAATAATTGCTTTTCTATTCAAACAAAAGCATGAAGTGTATACATTGTGACAAAAGACTAATGAATAGTAGCAGGGATTTTTTTGTTGTTCTGTTCCAGTTTATGGCAATGTCTGCCATAACAGCCTATTTAAAGTCTTAATTGCTTTTAATTTTAACAGTTACCTGATAGTTGCATTTGGTTGTAGATTGATGTGCAATCCTTTTCACTGCAGTTGTGGACTGTTTACTTAGTAAGTGCCCCTAATTTAATGAATCAAGTTGAACAGGAACATAGAAGTTTTTTCTTTCTGTAGCTACAGCTATTATAAGATGAATATTGTACCAGTAGGTCTTTCAATCTGTTGTAGACAAAATGTTTTATAAAAGTTTTGAAAATAATTTCTAAAAATTTACCTTTGAAGGTGTCTGCATAAAAAGAATTTAACTTTAGCAGATATATTAGGAACCTGATTGAGAGATTATTTTTGAGACTAGTCTTATGCAGGAGTCCCCAGCTAGTTCTGATATTTGTTGGCAGCACTCTAAATTTAATGTTGCCTAAGTTAATTAGTCTTTCTAGATAGCACCAGTTCTTTGTTATCCCTGTTCCACAAATACATTTGGAATGTGAGATGCCAAGGCAAAACTTTCTTCCCCTTGCAGATTCCTGTTGATTATCAACATTTCTGTTGATTTCCTGTTGATTATCAACATTTCTGAGGTGTAATTTTGGATCGTTCATTATTGTCACTACCAGTACTACTACAGCATCTAATATTTTTACATACTTAAGCTCTTTATATATCCTTGTGTCTATTAGTTTGCTGAGGTCCTTTGCATCCCATCAGGGTGATGGTTATGGAAAGAGTGCCATATGTTCTGGGAACAGATTAGCTATCTATAAATGAGCAAAAAACCACTGTGTGTGTGTGTGTGTTTCCATGTCTCCCTGCCCCCTGACATCCTTGGGAAAGATTGCTGATAAAAGAAAAATGCTCTCAAGGCACTTTAGCTTCTCAGAAGAAATGAAGAACCCGCTAACTGCAGGACCAAAGGGTATGTTAGGAGATGCATTGAGACATGGTGCATTTCTCGGGCATCAGCAGCCTTGGCAGCGTGGGGATGCTTCTGTGCTCCTGGGGCGTAGGACACACCTGAAGTCTGGCAAAACATCAGCTTGGAATATTTGAATATTTCTGCTTAAATCTATTGGAAAATAAGATTTGCTTTTCTAAATGTAACACTAAAGGCAAGTCACACTTGCAGAGAAGTCAATAACTGGCTCATAGTACTTTTGTTTCTTTGAATGAATTTTTTTTAGAAGCAAATGTTTTAACTGCTTAAAGCTTTACTTTATGAAAACCGTGTTTTATTTACCTTTCAACATGGGGATGTGCTGTTCCCTAAGCATTATCTCTTTACTAGTCTCCCTACAAACAAAAGTGTGAGCAGATGCTTAATTTTTTATGGTAGCAAGATTGGTTTAATAGACAATTGGTACTCTGCTTGGTATATTGTGTTTTTGTAGGACTAGGGTACAAGAATGGTGTTAATCTGGCTTTTCTGGAGCAGTGTTTGGATTATTACTCTATTTTCTTTGTACTAGGTCAGTATATATCCAAACAAGCATTTTTTTTCCRAAAGCCCATTTTAGTCATCTGCATGAGGCATCTGTAAATCTCAGTCATTTAAGGCTAATTCTGTTGCAAGTCCCAACAGCGATTAAATCCATGCTTGATGCTCTCTAGCTCTCTAGTATGCAGTTTTATCAGGGAAGCAAGGAGTATGTTAAATATATCAGAATTCCAATTTTCAGTGGAGCTTCATTAATATGGTTATATGARGCCAAGAAAAATGTCTTCACAGTACAATTTGAGGTATCATTCCTTTTCTCCTGTCATCTATTTTAATGASTGCTATACAAGCTTCCAAGTTTCCATCCACTAACACTTCCACAGCTAYGGAAATTCCTTGCAACTACCTAGAATAGACTGAGAGAGACTTGAAGTTCATGTGTATCTTGTCCCTGAGGTGTTCTTTTAATGGTTTGGAGTTGTCCAGAATACAGATTTGTATCTGGAAAGCTTCACCTACTTGCTCTCCACAGCTGAACTTCCTGATGTTTTTTTGTTTTTTTCCCCTATATCAAACTCCTTTCTTCCTGGTCAGTATTACCTAGGCTTGCAGTATTCCTGGATTTGCATGTCACTGCAGCACCTCTTGTCCAGGTGAGTGATAGCRGCTTAGTGTGAAATTCCAGCTCTTTGGCTTTCTGTTTCTGTTTTTRTAAGCTTTGTGGCCAAGAGCCACAGGATAAATTCCAATCTTTTGTGGTTACATAAGCATTAATATTTTTTGTGAGATTGGTCAGGAAATAGATTAGGTTCCTGCAGGCATTTTATGTTCTRGTGTGTCTAACTTCCCTTGTGTATWCCTACTATGGTGGCAACTACAGAAGATCTACAAATAGAGCAGAGCCCCATCTCACAAAACAGTTGTAAGATTTCTACTGTCCAGTTAAATATCTGTTCTGCCGCTTAAGGTAGCAGAAGGACTGGAAAACTCTACTAGAAAGGTACTGTTTGGTCTCAGGTAGAGTCTTGAAGAGAAAAAAACTACTGGATAGTGGGGACAGAAGGCATGATGGAGCTTGAACTAGAGGTCTTGCCATTACAAAACTTCTAAGAGAGATCTCCCATGCAGAATGCTTGTGAAGGCTTCATTGAGAATATCTTCTGGTATCAAGCTAAATACTATAAAGTAGCTTGCTTATATTTTGCTAAACTGTTTGAAAATGAGACTCCAGTATAGACAAACTGACACTTATGGTAGTGATATGCAGTATATTTTTACAGATTCTCATCACTATTGTTTAACRTATTACTCATATGGGCAAGTCTCTTGTAGAGTGTGAATTACAGCAGAACGGAAGTAATATCTGTTGTCATCTTCTGTCTTGTATTCTCTTTTCTCCTACTCTGCTTTGTTGTTTTTTGTTTGTGGGCGTGTGGGTTTTTGTGCATATAGAAGAATAGCGTGTGAATAGGTATTAAATCTTCAGCTGAGCTGGCAGAGGAAAAGGGGTGTGACTAGGTAGAGATGTACATTTTCATGCGTAGTTCTGTTTGTAATCTTCGTTTTCAAGTGTGGCTGCATCTCTTCTAATACTTCCACTTACCCTTTGTGATTATTTTTTCCTATGATTTTTTCCTATGATTGCATTGTTTAATCCTTTTTCTTTTTAGCTGTTTAGCTGTTAAGTCAGTCAGTGGGAGGAATGTGTTTTATATTGTTCAGTCACTAACTTACTATTAAAACTAGCTTCATATTTCAGACCTTTCTGGCTATGAGCCTTTTTTATTATTATTATTTTTATTTCTCCGGTGCCTATCAAGCCCACTTAGTTTTCAGCTTGCCTGTTAGCTTTAGATTTCATTGAACTTTTCTTACAGGTATACCTTTCTTTCTCTTCAGATTTGTGTAACTTTGTCACATTTCTCAAAGGCAATGCAAATATGTGTGTGGTTTTTC
>NW_020454661.1:1874379-1887397 GCF_003342845.1 Nothoprocta perdicaria | reverse complement strand
AAAAAAAAAAAAAAAAGTCTTCATAAAATGCAAACTTTCTGTACCTGGACAATATGTTGTTTGTTTCCTGTTGCTTAGGTCACCTTTATCAATAGTATGGATAAAATTTTCAGCTATCTAAGCCTAATTTATGATATAAATTAATGACTGAGGCAGAAGTTCTGATGGAGTTTGAGAATGCAGTAATTAAAACAAAGAACAAGAAGAAGAAACACTAAACTTTTTAAAATTTTGTTTGTATTTTTGTGTTTCTATTCTTGTCCATAGATTGGACAAGTACCACTGCACCAGGAAGAGTTTGGTTCTGTCTTTACTTTCCTTCATCAGTCATTAGAGAGCAATTTAAGGATCCTTCTTATTTTATATAAATATATGTATATAAATGCTTTTCTTGAACACACTCTGCAGATAAGGAAAAAATAATGATATTTAGTCAATTTGGGAGTGGGGGGAGGGGGTAATTGCTGTTGTGAAAACTGCTTTGTATGATATAAGAGCCTGTATCCCCCCTGACAAGACAGGGCAGAACATTCACCTTGCTTTAGCTACCTGTGAGTGCATTGCTAGTGGCAAAGGGTTTGCAACTTTGCCATGACTAGCGAATGCACTGTGCAGGAGTTGTCAGACACGGAGAGGTGCTAAGTAGGATTCTCAACTCTTGCATGCGTTTCTGAACAGTTACTATTTAATATGTATGCGATGATGCAACAGGACTGGAAAGAGGTATTTCCTTTATTCCTTAAATGCTGAAAAAAGGATCAATGTTCATAAAACTTGAAATTTACAGTTTAAAATGAAGCCCTATGTTCAACTTTTGAATGGCAATAAATTTTTGATGCTTGTCCTTCCTGATAAAACTGAAAGTTGGGAAAATACAAACTCTTTTCCTCTGTCCCTTGATAAAAGCACTAGAAACTTAAGATTATACAAAAATACAGTGTAGAATAAAATATGAAAAAGAATGAATGGAAATAAATCTGTTGCTTATACTTGGGTTTGATAGCTTCCTGTCTTGCATGGAGAACATTGCARCTCTTTCCTTTATGTAGAGTTAGAAAACATTTCAGAGTCACACTTGATGTCTCTGTCCAGAGTTTCCAAATGTTTATGAAAATAATGTATGGCATTATAGTAATCGCTGCTGTGGGAAGAATGGTACAAACCAATGGAACATGAATCTTGGTTCTTTGCTATCCAAAAGCAAAGTGTAAAACCAGCATGTTAGTAGTGCTACCAGTGCTACCAAAATGTTGTGTTCCTCTGCGGTTATGGTATGCCAAGTAGACTTGTGATGTGTGTGGGAGTGGAAACAAAGAACAGGAACTCTGGGAAGTGACAGAAGTGGATGAATTAATACATTTAGAAGTCTCTAGATAGAAAGACTTAGAAGTCTCGGTCTAGATTTTTCTATCAAAAGAGAAGACTSAGATTTCAGTAGAAGCTTCTGCTTTCCCAAAGCTGATCTGTACATGTCTGTGAGTACAAGTGGTTGTTGCTTTACCTTGTATCCTTTTCCATCTCTTCTCCCTCCCCTCCCCCCCATCCCTGCTTCTCGCTTTTCTCCTTTTTCCCCACCCTCCATCAAAATGAGAACTAGAGAATTGCAGATAAATTGTCTGTCTGAAATGGAGAGAGCTGTGGGCTTTGGTTGACATTAGTGTATTGTGGAGGGATCCAGATGCACGATACTCATCAAATTTCTATCAATACTAATTTACTAATATCAATAATAATCTGTTTCCCAGTGGATCAGCTTTCTCAAGCAGGGTCTGTGCACTACTTACAGCTCCCTGAGCCCTTCAACTAAGGTGTCAATAATGCTGACTGCTGTTCTGGGGCTATTGACAGTTATTAAAAATGACCTTGATGTAATTTCATGCCTATCAAAACAAAGGCCATATGTTAAGGATTATGAAAAGCTACAGTGAAGGAAAGCAATGACAGGCTTCTGCTGGGTGAGGGTAGAGGGAGGTCAGCATATGTGAAGATTATTGGCTCCCCTTCTCTGCTGCTTTTTCCTGAGGCACAGAGCTGTGCCCCTTGGTAGGCAACTGTTATGCTAAAGGCATAATTGGAACAATTTAGAGCTCAGGGGTACACTTTTTTAAAGATCTGTCATAGCATATCATCTCAACAGCTAATGTGGTGTAAAATATCATAAACACTGCTGAGGACCCTGGAGTCCGTATGGCAGGGACCAATCGATAAGACCCAGTGGATGATCTCTCCTCACTCGCAAATAGAGGGTAATACAAGGAACACTCTCACTTGCTTTCTTATTCTGCTACTTTAGAGGCATACTGAGCTTTTACCAGGGTAAAATASTCCTGTGGCAGGAGTATTTTACCCTGAAAACAGGGCACACAGGCAGGAAAAATACTCCTGTGGCACCTCAGGAATGGCGATTGATGAGCATTATCTGACAGATGTATRTAGAGCAAGACTAAAAAACGAAATAAATAGCTTTATGTAATAGTCAAAGCATACCCTTTTATCATTATGCATAAATGATACTGTAGTTGGAAATTCAGAAGTGAGCCTGCACTCTAATACTGTAAGCCAAATTCTTGAATCCAGGAACCTGGGTCACTTGCTGCAATAGAAGTTAATAGTTTATGCCTCGCTGATGCTCTTACTGGTTCCTGCCCAAAGTACTTCCAGACTGCTTTCAAAATTGACAAAATGACTGTTATCTCTAGAGTCATTTCAGTGAAGCCTTACTCTTTTGTGATGCTGGAGAACCAAGGAAGAGAGATCTCCAGCAGCTCTCTGCAACCTGCTGCCCTGGGGACAAAGGAACAGGGTGGCTATCCTCTGACAGCAGCTAAATCAATGGCAAAACCTTTACAGGAAGCTTGTCACTAGGAGAGGACTTTAAATTACAATTCTCTGGACGGTGGCAAAACTTCAAACTCAACATCTGTCTTCAAGAAAATCTTTCTGAGATCATATCAAAATAAAATATTTGTGTTTAACTTTCCTGATAGGCAAATAAATTATTGCAGTTTAAGCAGGAAAATATCCCATAGATATTTTTTATTAAAAAAACAGTGGGATTTCTCCTGACTGCTTCAAGACTTCTCTAGATTGCTTCAGTCAATTTTATTTTCAGTTTATTTTCTGTATGGCATCGGATAAGCAGCATAACCTCTGTATCCTTGTCAATACAATGTTGGTCTTTCAGGATTGTTAATTTAATTAACAATAAATTTTAATTGTTAATAAGTGTTAATTACATGTTCATATTTATTGGTTTTGTAATTCTGAAGCTTACACATAGAGGGAGCTGATGTCACTCCATACAATAAAGCGTATTGCACCTTTGCTCCTTTAAAAGTCCTTAYGGAGCTGAGACTGAGGCAAGTTCCATGTCTGAAGTTGGATGTACATAGTCTTAGATGTGTAGTCTCCCACCACTTGTTCTCATTATCTGTACTATCCTGTCTCTTTTGCTGGTCCAAGAGTTTGGCATGTTAGGCAATAACCTGGCATATTTAAAAAATAATTTGGGACAAAAATAGGGAGCAGAGAAAGGGCATATTTCTTGGCCACGTGAATTTATCCCTCAGGTTAACTACAAGTCAGTGTAAGTTTTTATGCTGACTCAATACTGTGGACAACATGGAGAAAGGTGGAAAGATGCTGGCAGTGATTTGAGCTGGTACAATGATGTGCTTAAATACACACAGAAGTACAGTCTGGCACTGCTGGGCTCATATTATCAGCCTTCTCAGAAACCTGAAACTTAGGATAGCCATATTACTCCTCTTCCAGAAGCTCACACTGACCTCTGCATAAGTTCCGTATGGAAGATTCAGGTGTGGAAATGCACATTTTTACACCCATCTTTCCCTTTCCTAGACTACTTTGTTGAAACAGAAAACATGACATATGGTTTGGTTGATTAAGTAAACAACTACTTCTGCTCTAAATGACTGAGTATGTGTGTGGCTGATAACCTCTGTAATCAACTGTTACTTAGAAATTGCTACAGATGTACAAACATGCTTTTCTAGATGAAGTTTTGAACTTGAAATACTCAATTTTAATTAAAGGAATCTTAAGGTGTTATGCATATGGTTATGATTCCTATGGAAGTCTGAAGCTCTCAGTTTATTTCCTCTATTATTTTTGAGCTAATCTCTTACTATAAAGCTGGAAATAGTATGTGCCTTTCCTATACAGTAATGTTTGTCTGTCTTGCCATCTGTAATGTCCTTATTCATGGCATTTTTCTGTGAGGGGAAAGAAGTGCTGTCATAAGTTATTTTATGAATGACCTAAGAAATATTTAAAGCTGCAGTGTTTATGTAAGCAACTGGAGGGGGAAAAAGGAGAGGAGCATTATAKAAATCTTTGTGCAAAGAAGATTGACCTGTTGCTTTTGGTAGGGAGCAGATCTGGAAATAATGTCTCCTTTAATAATGACTCCTTTAAGCTATTAATATTTTGTAATGGTGAAGATAGTAGAAAATTGGTGAATTACAAGGAGGAGTTTTTTTTCTGCCCCTCCCCTAGTCCTTTCCATAGGGTTGATAGTGCACATCCTAATGTAGAAACATCTGCTGTTCAGTTGTTTTGTCTCTTTTTGGCAAATACAATTTCTTTTAGTGCTTTCCCATTGGGAAATTCACCAGTGTATCTCTTAGTATGTTTATTCAAGCAAATCCCTCTAAATGTTGAGGTCTAAGCTGTCGCATCGTGAGATAACTTTTCATTAATAATACTGCAAACATAGTATGGAGTTGTAGTACTTTAATTACAGTTTCTTTTTCCAGGAAAGACTCRTAGCCAAAAGCAAGCTCAAAGGCAGCTTGGACAGGAGTTCAGTCACACTTGTAATGATAATACAAATGACTCCCATGAAAATTATTATAACAAAGCCAAGTAAAAAACAGCAAAAATACAAATTCAAGCATGRTATAGTTAAAAAAAAATCACTGGAAAATTATCTTAACACTTATATCTTCCATTTGATTTTGTAATATTAGAAACATACAGTTCAATAAAGACCTGTGGGTTTTCTTCTACAGTCTTTTTTTCGACTAAAAGTAATTTTATATTTCTGTATTTCGTCAGGGGGAATTACCTTTAGCTAACAGTAAGCTTTGTAGTATTTTCATAGACAGAACTATACATTTGTATTTTGGTATTTTATAATATGCCACATGTGCGTTGCTATATTAGCAGAACAAAGTTCTTGGTGACACTTTATAATCAAGATTGACAAGAAACTTCATAAATAAGCAGTGAGGAAACATTTGGGAAAATGGTTTACTACATATGTTCAGTTCTGGAAGAATGAAACAAACTTTTAGTAGCAACTCACTGGAAAAATGAATATTCTAGCTTTATGCTAAAAAAACTTAAAACTAAAAGTGCAATCATTTAGCTAATTAGCATRTATCACCAGACCTCTACCCTGTTGTTTAAATGTGTTTAGACTGTGGCTTCTTACTAGAATGACTTGAAGTAAGCACCCAGCACTTGAGATAATGGAAGAGTTCTCCTATTCAGAGCCAGCTGCCAGAGAAGTAATTTTAACATAGCATTTAGTCTTCTTTAAAGGTTTAGTACTTGTGAGAGATTCCTTGCTGACAGCTGTGAAAACTGAAACTTTGGAGCAAGAGCAGGGGTTAAGTACAGACCCGTGGCATGCAAATRTCACCAAATAGCCTCTAGGGACATTTCTGCTCTACTGTTGAGTAGTATCTCCTGGGGCAGAAGACTGCAGAAATATATATGTCTCCCTATAACTGGTTGCATTTCTCTGTGGCTTTTCCATCTGGCCTGTGGAGAGGTAGCGCAAAATAATTTTTAACCTCTTTGAGAGGAAGATGGTGGCATTTGGAAGTATGTGTATGAACTGGCAATGTTGCATGATAGTCACCACTGGTCTGGAGAAGATTTAAATTTACAAAACTCGTGTGTATTGAAGACTGTGAGGTGTTTTCTGAGATCAGGCTAGCAGATCCCCAAAGATACGGGGATCCCCAGAGGTATGTAAAGTAGGCCTTGGTGCTTTAGTTGTATGTGGTGGTGTTTTTTTCTCCTCTTCAGACTTAGGCCATCTGTCTAGCGCCACTTTTTTTTTTTTTCTTTTGTGTATGTGCTAATGTACAACAACCTAGAATTTTTTTCTTCATTAATGTAGAATGTGCTAAAGACTTCTGCCTAAATAATCCTTAAGAATTAAACAAGTTGTATGTTATGTGCCCTCAGGAAACAGTTACACTACACAGAAGATAAGTATTAGTACAAAAGCTGTGCAATAGCTTTTATGAAAGGGAAGATTACAGTAGATAATATCAAATGAGATGAATCCTTATTTAGGGGGGAAAAAAAATCTTTCCTATTCATGAGGACTCTATTAAAAAGATTTTTGAAGACTCAATCCTAGAACCAAGCTTAGCATTCACATTTTTATTCATGTTTGGAAAAAAGAGTAAGGATGTGCTCAAGCTGTAAATCGATTACACAAATCTGGAAGGTATTGTAACAAAAAGATGTGAAATGATCTTCAGGAAGAATTGAATTATCTTGAAAACTCTGCAGGGAAATCATGTCCTCTATGGCTTAGCTTTGTTTTCTTATTCAGACATTTCTATTATGGGATTAAATCAGGCATTATTCGTCTTGTCTTCTGCATCTTTAAGCATTTCCATAAATTTATTGTGATCTTGACCAAAGAATGGCCCTAGAATCACTTTTGATAGTAGGTACATGCAGAAATATGTTTCTGTACAGTTTTGAAGTGTTGCCTCTTAGGGTATTTTGAATCCTAGATACTATAAAAATCAAAGAGTATCTACCTGGAGAGGGCTTCTTCCAAAATRGAGTCTTTAATTGCCTTACCTGTGTAACAAAAAGAGCAATTGTGATCTACCTCTAGACAGATGCACTCCTCTCATTTTAGCTTAGTTACATTGACTTGGATAATGAATATGACTTATAATCTTTCCCATATATAATCTTTTCTCATAGGAATCACAGAAATGTGGTGGGATAGCTCAAATGATTGGAGTGCTGTCATGGAGGGCTACGTGCTCTTTAGGAAGGACAGGCTGGGAAGGCAAGGTGGTGGAGTTGCTCTGTGAGAGAGCAACTGGAATGCATGGAGCTCAGCCTGGGAGTGGATAATGAGGGGGTGAGAGCTTGTAAGGAATGAAGGGAAGGCCAATGTGGGAGACACTGTGGTGGGTGTCTGCTACAGGCCAACTGACCAGGAGGAGGCGGCTGATGAGGCCTTCTACAGGCAGCTGGAAGTTGCCTCACGGTCGCAGGCCCTGGTTCTCATGGGGGACTTTAACTACCCCGACATCAGCTGGAAAGACAGCACAGCAAGGCACAAACAGTCCTGGAGGTTTCTGTAGTTTGTCGATGACAACTTTTTGACACAGGTTGTGGAGGAGCCGACGAGGAGAGGTGGGCTGCTGGACCTCACACTAACAAACAGAGAGGGCCTGGTTGGAGATGTGAAGGTGGGGGGTAACCTTGGCTGCAGTGACCACGAGCTGGTAGAGTTCAAGATCCAATGAGGAGGAGGCAGGGCAGTAAGTAGCCTTGCCACGCTGGACTTCAGGAGGGCCAACTTTAGCCTCTTCAGAGACCTGCTGGGAAAGATCCCATGGGCTAGGGCTCTAGAAGGAAGAGGSGCCCAGGAGAGCTGGTTAGTTTTCAAGCGGCATTTCCTCCATGCCCAGCAACAGTGCATCCCTGTGCGTAAGAAGTCAGGCAGAGGGAGCAGGAGACCTCCGTGGATGAGCAGGGCGCTCCTGGCAAAACTCCAGCAGAAGGCAGTATACAGAATGTGGAAGAAAAGATAGGCCCCTTAGGAGAAACACAGGAGTGTTGTTAGGGAATGCAGGGATGCTACAAGGAAAGCTAAGGCACAATTGGAACTAAATCTGGCAAGGGATTTTAAGAGCAACAAGAAAAACTTTTTCATATATATTAACAACAAGAGGAAGGTCAGGGAGAATGTGGGTCCACTAGTGAACGAGGTGGGTACCCTGGTTATGGAAAACATGGAGAAAGCAGAGCTGCTGAACGCTGCCTTTGCTTCTGTGTTTGTCAGGGGCAGCCCTCTAGAATCCCAGGCCCTAGGGACACAAGAAGTGAGCTGCAGAGAGGAAGTCTTGCCCTGGGTAGAGGAAGAGTAGGTCAGAGAGCACCTAAGGAAACTCAACACCCACAAATCCATGGGCCCTGATGGGATGCACCCCAGGGTGTTGCGGGAACTGGTGGATGTCATAGCCAAGCTGCTYGCCATCGTCTTTGGAAGGTCCTGGAGAATGGTGGAGGTGCCAGAGGACTGGAAGAAAGACAGCATCACTCTGTTCATCAAAAARGGCAAGGAGGAGGACCCAGGCAACTACAGGCCAGTGAGCCTCACCTCCATCCCCGGAAAAGTGATGGAACAGCTCATCCTGGCTGTTGTCTCCAGACATGTGGAGGACAAGAAGGTGCTCAGGAGTACTGCTCAGGAGCCAGCATGGATTCACCAAGGGGAAATCATGCTTAACTAACCTGATCACCTTTTATGAAGGAGTGACTAGCTGGATAGATGAGGGCAGAGCGGTGGATGTCATCTATCTGGAYTTSAGCAAGGCTTTTGACACCGTCCCTCACAGCATCCTCCTGGGCAGGCTCTGAAGGTGTGGGATAGATGAGCGGATGGGGAGGTGGATTAGGAATTGGCTCAGTGGCAGGGTGCAGAGAGTGGTAGTCAGTGGTGCAGAGTCCAGTTGGAGACCTGTAGTTAGCGGTGTCCCCCAGGGGTCGGTCCTTGGTCCGGTCCTGTTCAACTTATTCATTAATGACCTGGATGAAGGGCTGGAGTGCTCCCTCAGCAAGTTTGCTGATGATACYRAACTGGGAGGAGTAGCTGATAGCCCTGAGGGCTGTGCTGCCATCCAGAGGGACCTGGACAGACTGGACGACTGGGCGGTGAGAAACCTCATGAAGTTCAACAGGGGCAAGTGCAGGGTCCTGCACTTGGGGAGGAATAACCCCGGACACCAGTACAGATTAGGGGTKGACCTGCTGGAGAGCAGCCCGACAGAGAGGGACTTGGGCATCATGGTGGAYGACAAGWTGACCATGAGGCAGCAGTGTGCCCTGGTGGCCAAGAAGGCCAACGGCATCCTGGGGCGCATTAAGAAGAGCATCTCAAGCAGGTCAAGGGAAGTGATCTTCCCCCTCTACACAGGCCTGGTGAGGCCACATCTGGAGTACTGTGTCCAGTTCTGGGCTCCAGTACAAGAGGGATGTGGAGCTGCTGGAGAGAGTCCAGCGCAGGGCTACAAGGATGCTCAGGGGCCTGGAACATCTGCCCTAGGAGGAAAGGCTGAGAGAGCTGGGCCTGTTCAGCCTGGRGAAGAGAAGGCTGAGGGGGAACCTGATCAGTGTCTATAAATACCTCAAGGGAGGCAGTGAGGAGAAGGGGGCTGGCCTCTTTTCAGTGGTGGCCAGCGATAGGACTAGAGGAAACRGCCACAAGCTGAGGCACCAAAAGTTCCCCAGGAACTAGAGAAAACATTTCTTGACAGTGAGGGTGACAGAGCCCTGGAACAGGCTACCCAGGGAGGTTGTGGAGTCTCCTTCTCTGGAAATCTTTAAAACCCGCTTGGATGCAGCCCTGTGCCATGCGCTCTAGATGACCCTGTGTGAGCAGGGGGGTTGGACTACATGACCTCTGAGGTCCCTTCCAACCTTAAGCATTCTATGATTCTATGATCTTTCTTTGTTTCTAACCTTTTTTCACCTACAAAATATATTTGCAGATCTGCTTTCTCAAACTGTCGTGGAGGTGCATTTTGATATTCTCTGATCATCTAACCAGTTTTGTTGTTTTTAGCCTACTTGACCCTGCTGAATCATTTAAGATATTTATATAATTTCAGCTTAGCATTGTGGTGCATTAACTTTATGTGCGAAATTTCCTATCATATCTTTTTCCAACTGCTGCACTGCATCTTCAGACTTGTAATCTAAGATAACATTTTTCTTATTTTTACATCACTGTCATGTCTTTTGTCTCTCAAAAATATGCTGACCCAGCCTTTATAAGCTAGGTGTCTTGCTTTTGACTTGACACCATCTACCATTTTTTTTTGATGGCTTTGCAATTATTTTTTAAGAGTTCCATTATTTTTCCATGCTTGGGGCACTTTACAGGAAAAGCCAGTAGTCAGAATGACCTGATAATCAGATGGCAATGCCACTCTGTGTAGCCTGCAGTCTCAAAGAGATTTTGGGAAGGCCCTTAGAAGTTTAGACACAAGGCAGTTTGCACAACGTAAGTTCTAGGTGTTGGTGCACAATGCCCTTTAATTACAGCCATCTTATCAGATGTGAATTATTACGAATGTCTGTTTCATAGATCTCTGTAAATGAAGAAGCTGCCTTATGGTGTTGACGCTACAGTTATTTATAGTGTTAATTTCCCAGATTTTGGTGGGAATTATTGAAAACATGGTGATGAAATTTTGACTGTTTATTGCAAAGAAAGTACAAAAGAGGCTGAAAACTGATCCTAACAAACACAATGGTAATGTGGAGTAGTTCTTAACACTATATGCTGTTATCTGTAGTTTCCATCCAATATAGTGCCTTATATTCTGAGAAAGCAAGTTGTGCATTATATATAAAGCTGGCAAAACCAGCATTCAATGGTAAACACTAAATCCCCCACTTTTTTTTGGGGGGGGGAGGGGCGCGTAGAGGGGGAAGGGGAGGGGAAGAGCTTAAGACCATGGCGTTTGACAGCAGGGAACAAGAATTAMTCCTACATACTACTGGGTTACAGTGCTGAACAGCTCACTGACTTCAGAGGGAATAATGAACCAATTACAATGAACTGATTCAATCATGGTAAACCAAACTCTTAACTTTTTAATTTTAGTCTCTAGGTGCTTGATCTTAATATTATAATGATGGGATTATGATACATTGATTGGTACAACTAGTATCAAAATGTAAAATTCACCAATTACAGGGCAGTCTAAGTTAAATCTTGCATATAGCTGAACCCTTTTCAAACTTTTTTGTTTCTGTACATACATATGTGAATGTTCTCTAGTAAACATATCAGTCATTCAATTCTCCGGAACAAAGCTCTTGGTTCAACTGATTATCTGTTATTCTATTGCTTATTCTCTGTTAATTATCAGGAGAATTAATTTAAATATCTGGACAAAAAAATCTCTAAAGTGTAGTTAGTTGTTAAATAATTAGAACTGTGTTATTTTAACAAAAAAGTGTGTGTGTTAATCAAAGTTGGGACTTAAGATTTTCATGAAACTTAATGAAGAACAAAGTCTTCACCTTGTCAATGTTAGCAGATTGTTTTATGTGTCTGCCTGTACCACCTCTTCAGAGGATTCTTTGGCCAAACACCTTTTAGTTTTGGATGCTTTGTATTGTGTGAAGTATCTATACAGTATGAGGAACAGGTTTTGATAGACATATTTGGAAGAATTGTCACCTTTTTTTTTCTTGCTTGTATGTTTGAGGAAAGCTAAATTGGATCAGTGGTTGCTGTTTCTGAAGACTGCTGAAGAGGATGTCCAGTTGCTTGTCCTGGACTCACATAATAGCTGTGACATCAAAAGGCAGGTACAGGAATTCAAAATGTCTGTTTATAAAGAATAAATTTCCAATATTACTACCTCAAAAGCCTTGGCCTACAGCCAACTGAAAGCTGGTGTGTGTCAGACACACTAACTTCTTGTTTTGTGCACCTGTCTTGGGGTTCTGTCTGTGCCCTTGTGCACACAGATATATTTGCAAATTGTGCATGTAGATGTGTCATACATGCCAAGGAACTGGGGAAAACTGAAGATTTTATTTTTTTGGGTAGCTGTATTTTATGGTAATAGCATGCTGTGGGGGTGTGTGCATCTTTTCTTTCTTAGATATTTGTTTATTTGGATATAATCCAGTATTTTTTTCTGAGATCCAGTGCATTGCACTCTAATCCCATGGCAAAATAGCTGATAAATTTTGTCTAATACCCCCATTAGTCATTTATGTATTAATAGAACCTTCAATGCAATATTTGTGTTCTCCTAGATATTTGTGGTTTGGCTTCACTTCAGCTTTCATGCTGAGGACCTTCCTGGATTACAGCCAAACTACTGAGTATGAAGGATTAAATTTGCCCTTGTTTGGTAGCAAGGTTGTATGTGAGCATTCCAGGACTGATTTTCATAATTTGACATTCAGGAGGAGAGTTGATGAATTTATTTTCWTTTTTCAGTCTCTCCTGAAAAGGACTGCCTGCCTCGGCTGAATCCTGAATTCTGTTCACTATGAAGGTTTTCTTTTGTCTTGTTGCAGGTGTGTGTGTGATAGTGCAGATTATTTGTATATGGTTAAGGTAGCACTGTTCAGTTTTATTGAGTTAAATACAGCTTCTTGCCATCTGATAGTCCCACTTTTGGATGGGAGGATTCCCAATATTTATCACAATCCTTCGTTATGTTTACATGGGCATGGTATAGGGGCAGGGCTTTGCTGAA
Organism: Nothoprocta perdicaria; assembly: GCF_003342845.1. NCBI lineage: Eukaryota > Metazoa > Chordata > Aves > Tinamiformes > Tinamidae > Nothoprocta > Nothoprocta perdicaria. The sequence continues at coordinate 1,874,873 of NW_020454661.1, read as the reverse complement.
TTTGGAGTGATCATGAGATGAGTATTTGAAGTATTCGTGAGATGAGCAGTTTTATTCCTGTTCTCATTCCTGGAACAGTAGGATACATTTTCTTTTCTAAATCTTTAAATCCATAATTACTAGCATGTAGGAGTCTTTTTCATGCTCTTGAACAACTAAATWTAGAAGTTGTTAAAGTATGCTGATTTATTTTTGCTATCCATTTATGCTCAAAAAATCTGATCCTACTGACAGTTATGTGATACAAAGGGACATTTTCCATCTAGCAGTCTGTAGTAGATGTTCTAAATGTAATAATGTAATTAATAAATTAGCCTGCACTTCACAAACAGTATACCTAAATGACCTAAAAACAGAAAAAGCAATATAGCTGAATGTTACCTTTTAATTTCTTCTCATATTTTGAAGAGTTTGTGGGTTTTTTTCATGATCATTGCTGGAGAACTATTGCATTATAATTATCTCAAGATGTATGGAGAAGGGGATTTTTTTTT
>NW_020454661.1:1815942-1868442 GCF_003342845.1 Nothoprocta perdicaria | reverse complement strand
TCTGGCAAGACTCACTATATATTTTTCTTTAGCGTTGTCTTACATATGCATACAATTCRGTGAATATAGAGGCTGTTTTCAATCCATAAAGCTAAATATGCAGATGTAGGAAGGCTATGAGTCCTAAATGCAGGCTAGTGTCTTCTTGCTGGAGGTGGTCATTTWTATTTACCTCTCTGCAGAAGATCCAAATAGAGTGCTTTCTGAACTTCTTGATAAAATATCAGCTTGTTTTGCCCACTAAATTAAACTACTTGATAGAAAGAATGACTTGTGCTGACACACATTAGCAAGCATTTTGATTCCTCAAACAAGTTCAAGTGGGAGCTATTAAAGAAGTGTTGTATCTTCAGAGGAAGGAGGGAACAGTGCTACCATGAGAGTACAGCTGACCCTCCTAATCCTTGTCAATTGAAAGTAAGAGATTAGTTTAAAACACTTCTAAGCAAAAGGTGACTTATAGCTGCAATCACAACACCACTTATCCTAAAACTATGCAGTTTCCAATTTGGAGGTACCTTTTGTCTAGTGAGTCTGGAATAAACCAGTCTTGTTATTTTCTGTTTACTGTGATTGTAATTCATATAAGATGAAAGTTGCCTTTATACATATTCCATGCCCAAATTCTTCAATTACTGAGTAATGGATCTACTGTTAGGAAAAAATTATATCTGGGGAAAATGCTGTATTTTAAGGAGAATAGTGTGACCGGCCTTTAGTAGGAAAACTGTGTTCAATTCCAGTCTCTGGCTTCAGGCAGGATTGTACAAGCCATTTCATTCTTCTCTGCTGTGTGATAGTATTGTTTGCAATTAGCTTTGAGATCTCTTGATGAGAAGAAACAAAAATTAAGAGATATTGTTATAATTTGTGATACACAGYGTTAAATAGCTTCTGTTTCACTTTTATTATTTTTTATATTTCACCACTGTCATCTTTGCAGTAGATCATACAATTTCTGCTTATTTCCCCTTCTACTCTTTCTTGCACAGGAGAGGAGCTTATTCACTGGTTGAGTTGCTGTGTGCCAACATACAAGCTACAAATGAACTTTCTCTGCCTAATTTTAAGCAACCTGAAAACAGGAGTTCTTAATGGGAATTCTGACAACAACCTTAACTAGAGMAGTGTGAACACGTTACTATAATTTATAATGTCAGCCTATATTCCAGACAGTCTCTCTCTATACTGTGTGCTCCACTTGAACAGGAAAAGAAGGTACTGCAGTGAATTATTGTGTAATTAATCATTTGACCATGAGGGACTCATTTACTAATTAAAAACGCAAAAAGAGTAAATTGAAATAACCACTGACTACTAAATCACATCTTTTGACATGTCAGCAGCATTGTAATAGATCATAATGTATCAGTGAGAGACAYGCAGATCCTATATACTCTGTTACGTTCTACTTTAGAAGATCTGGAATCATTCATTTTACTTCCAATGTAGTTTCTGGTGCTATTCATACAACTGCCATTGCATGCTTAATTGTGAGATGCAGGATACTACTCTGGCTGACGTATGTCCACATTAATGGGTTAATGAGAACATAGTTCTTGCCGCCTCTGAATGTTCATGTATTATAAAGGGAAAGATCTGCTCCGTCAACATGATCTCTGGGAAATGAAGCGTCAACTTGGCAGTCTTGATTCAAGGTGTGACTAGATGATGACCCTCTAGCATCTGTGACAGATGTATCTGATCTGTAACTTGACTACACCCATTCATGATTTGGTATGTTGACCAAGAACTCTTYTGCTGGCAGGTTAAAGCAGCTCTTAACCTTAGGGTTAGCCCGTGGGTTGGGGGATTTCACACCCTGCAATGCTTTTGTGCTTGGTAACATCACCTATGGTGTGGGAGTAGGAGGGTTGGTAGTACAATTTGGGCAAAGACATCTTAAACMATCTTGTGTAAATTACTCAGCATTCCTCAGTCAGACTGTAAAGGCCCAGAACTACACAGATTTAATGTGTTGCAAGCTTTTATTCATTGGAGCCTTGGGAAAGCATTGAATTTAGAGGATTTTATGAGGTGGTGGTGGGATTCTCTGTGCTGCTCCTTTTTATGGGAGGGGAAGAAGGATATACATTTCCTATTCCTGATGTTCGTTCACAGATTTTGACATTAACCTTGTACACTGACATAAAGTTTGCTTTGTGTGGATATAACTATCAAAAGGTTGAGAGACATGTGAAGTACAAGTTTACATTGGAAGATCTCCATGTAAAGTTGTAACTTTCATATTTTTTGATTTCTTGCCTGTCCAGCAAGAAGCATATCTACCTTATATTCATTATTGGCAAAGAAGTTATAATTTTTTTTTGCGTAAAATCATTGTAGGAGATAGAATTGGACTCTATCATTTTAAAAATAACATGGAATTTACTTTCTTAGCTCTAGTTAAAATAAATTATTGCATTTGCATGCTAGTCCATTGAAGAAAATAGATGACTGTAATCAATCAGTGTGGCTTTCAAGTCCTCTGCTAATACTGGAGCACTGGTGGAAAATGTAATATTCCAGTTCAGCCCTCAGGTTCCAAATGGTTTGATATTTGATTCTTGTGCTTGTAATAAAGTTGGTGAGTCTTAAAGATTTCACTCAAAGGCTACTCACTTACATAGGAAGCCTGGCTTTTTGCATTCTAGAATAAAAAATATATGCCTATGTATAGATACACACTTAATTGAGCGTTTTATACCAAACACAAATGCAGAAGAAAAAAAGGGATTGCATTTTTCGGAGAAAGAAAATGGGGAAGAGGCAATGGTTTCTAGTGGATTAGATAACCATTTATTTGACTCTTCCACTGAGGGCGAAGGTAGGATGGGGAGTGGACATAGAAAACATCAAGAAAAGCAGCAGTTAGATGGGAAAAAATGGGGTGGGGAGAGGGGGAAAGAGAGATTGTTTTATCTCTATATCTTGCAACTGTGGCATGATAAATAGTACTAGTTAGAAGCCTCTACGAATGTTGTGAAAATACAGATTGACCATCCTTTACTACATTTTTCTAAGCAAACCAAATATTTCTAGGAAAACCATTGTGCTGTTTAACTTTTAATTCCCAGGGCCTTATGTTCAGAGTCTGTAACAATGCTTTATGTTAGCAAACATGTTGTTTAATAGTTATCTGCTTTCTCCACTTGTCTTCAGATATTGTGATTTAGATAGAACCCTAATGCACAGAAACAACTTGTCCCCYGAGCATTATTCAGAATATAAATTAAGTGATATTATAACAGAGTCCTCACTTAGCTGAGCATAATGAATATGAAACATCATATACTAGTGACCAAGGTCATGGTATGAGAATGAATTACTCTATTAACTTCTCTTTTAAGTAGCATTACAGATAATAAATTAAATGATTTAATGTAATTCTGATAATATTATTCATGCAAAAGTAGTGTGCTTTATCTTGATAAAACAATTAAGGCCTGTTTTGAGAATATTTTACGCTTTGAAAATATGATGCTCTGAAGCATTTATTACATGTTGCAGAATGCATCAGCATTAGCCAGTAATGCAGATAATCTGATAAAAATCRAAAAGCTGATTTGTATGCTATGCTAATTCAGGATCATCTCTTTGGCCCTAGGTACTGTCCAAATGCTCCATAAGATTATGGCAAGCTTTAGTAGTGATATTAGATTAAATTCAGTTCTTTTGCTTATAACTTTTTTCAAAAGAAAATTACATCCATCATTCTTTTCTATAAACCCTCTTTAGCTGCTTGCTAAGTAGTATACAATATCAGGTATTAAGCCTGGCATATTACTTTTTTTATCCAGACATATTTAAGCTTCCTATCTCAGTTATGCAGTATATTATTTCAGGGATAGAAAGTTTTGATGTTGTTATTGTGATACCTCTGTATCTGAACAATAAAGAGACTTAGTGATTTACATGTTTTGTAACCCATGTGTATATAGGGGAAAGGTAAGAACAGTTAGCAAGAGATTGCTCTTAGCTTTGCTGGTGATCAAGATATTATTTGATTACCTGAGTGAAGTGTGTTWTTTCTTTTTGTTATTATTAATTTCTCAGATATATTTCATTAAACAGTTGTATTGCTATTTTTAAAAGTTTTATATGAAAGGTTAAGTTACGTTAAGATGTAAACTGTTTAATTGCTACTTGGGTTGAAATCCTCTCTTTACCCAAGTGAGGTAAGAGGCAGAAARGAATCCTGCTGCAGCACAGCTGTGGATTAAGGTAGCATATCATAGACAACATGCCATTGCTGTTAATCTTAAGCATCTTCTGTAGTTTTGCTGAAAAATGTTTATCCTGCAAGGAATAACAGAGTGTAGCGTTTGGCTTGTTAAAATAGCTGAGAGTGAGGAGTACTAGGAAAAACAGTCCTCTTGGACAATGCAGCAACCACTATTAAACTTGTTTCTGCTTATAGAGTAGTTTTGAACACAAAATCAAGACCTCATGTTTATGTGGAAGAAATTCTGAGGATAAAAACCTCTACTCTGTTTGTTGTTTTACCTATATTAAAAAAATGGAATTGATGAAATTCTCACTGTAATCTCAGTAAAAGTCTTCTGAAGTCAAGTGAAGTAACAAACTGTCTGTGCAGGTAATCCACATTCAGAAATCTGACTCTTTATGTGCGTATAGCTGGTATCTAACATAGTTCATATCTAACATATTAGAAAAGATTTGCAAAGTGTATGCTCTTTAATGCTCAGTATATGCTGATTAAAATACTCTTATAAAGGCTCTCTGTAGTAAATATGCAATATGTAGATTTCCCTAACAATTTAGAGTTTTTTTTTTTTTTTTTTTTTTTTTTTAACTTAAGATCTAACTTGGATTATCTAAGAGTTTGGGGAGTTTTCCCAGTCTGCAAATTTGTTTGAAATAATGCCAAAATTTTGTTTGATTTACATACACTCTTAGGAATACATGGATTGTCAGATGTTTCCATTAACTCATAGCTTCCACAGGTGAAGAATAGAGGTGTGACCATTATGGTTTAGTAAAAGTCTTAAGAAAAGTTTTATTGCACTTCAAATTGTAGAAAGCTTCAATCCTGGAGTCCTATCAGACCCCTGTCAAAAGCAGAGGGCCCTGGGGAAATGAGCCATTGTAATTAAGACTGTAACATATCTCTTCAAAGCACAAAGTAGAGCCAGGTAGATGAACATCCTTGTGCTATTTATACCCGTGTCTTAATTATGCTTAACGTGACTGGTTCAACTTGATCCTGCATCAATTTTGCAAGTGTAAATAGACCTTAAGTTACAAAAGTAAGATCATATTGCACCTTAACTTGTAAAATATATATATGTGTGTGTGTGTGTGTGTGTGTATATATACACACACACATATGAATGAAGCAGACGTAACTATATTTAATGAGACAGGGGACACGTGTCCTGTAGGACTGTCTGAAATGGAATTAAAGCATTAGTTTCTCATATTTTATGATTAATATTCTTCTTTACATAAGACTGAAAATCTAGATAAGATCATGAAAAGCATGTTGGGTTAAATCTATAAAGTCTTTTTATCTCAGCTAACTCTAACAAAATCCCTGATATCAATGAATGCCTGGAGCCAAAATAGGTCAGCTCATGGGCTATTGTATTGTATTTTATTATTTAAACTTTAAGTGATTAGTTTAGCACTTAAAAGCTTTGGGAAGAATTAGGTTACTGTTCTCCTTATCCATAAGCAAACTGACATGCAGATGGATACTGAACAGACCTGTTCCATCTTTTCCCTTGAGGATTTTCTTAAAGTGAAGGAATAATTATATTGTTCTTCCCCCCACCACCACCCAAAAGTTGTTCATTTTGGCATTAATTAAATTGTAACATGTGGAAGATACACCAATGATGAAGGCATCCTTTTATATTTTGACGTAGTGTCTAGGTTTTGCCTGTTGTCTCAAGTTAAACTTGAAAATCACATACTAAATGCAGAGAAAAATAAAAAATAATAATAACTCTTCTGATTATGCATGGATCTGGTTTTATGTAACAATTTGAGAAAAGTTATTTTCAAGGATAGGTTATTTATACAAATAATTACATAYGTTATAAAGTATATATAACTTCCCCCGCATACAAGGAACACTTCAGAAATAAATGGATATGATTAATTACAAGCTSTGTTTCAGCCTAGTACTGTTTATTCATGTTCATATAAAAATGCTGCAATTGAAATCTACTGTGTTACATAATTAAGGTACTTTCAGATAGGACTGTTCTGCAAGTTGGTTTTTTTTTTTTTTTTGTAGACTTCTACTGAGGTTTGTAGTTCTTTAATTCATTAGATTTTTCTTTAACCACTTTGTTTTAATTCATGTATTGTGTTGAAAATGAACTAGTTGTCTGATAAAGGTATGTGAGGACTTTGAATGTGAAGCTCAGGGTGAAGTTTGCAGTTGAACTTTGCATCCAGCAAGCRCTATTGGCAGAGCTGAATGTCACTGGAGTGAGACTTTACCGTACTGTACTAAGCCAGGAACCCTATATGCACTGCTGGCACTGGTGAAGGAAATATAAAGGCACAGAGCTTTTAAGAAATTATTACAATATTGTTCATAGTTTTCGAGTTAATTCACAAAATTAATTCTGTATTCCTCATACATGCTGCTTGCTTTTTTTTTTTTTTTTAATGATTTCTCTTACTCTATTCTGTGAGGGGGGGAGAGAGAGGGAGACGGGGGGAAAAAAAAGCTGTGGAAGTTTGTGTGAATTTTTTCTGGAGTTCCCAAAATCAACTGAATTGAGATGGAGATATATTCAAATCATTTTAATAGAAAATGCATAATGAACACCCCAGGAGCATCTTAAAATTTTAGTGTACATAGCAAAATGACTGGTGTGACAGTGTTAAGAGGCAAATATAATTTTTTTGTCTTGGTTTCTGCTGAGAGTTCAGTTATTGGCAAAAACTATGCAAGCAGTTTGAGAGAGAAAAGTGCAAAAAAAGAAAATCATTTGCCATTTCTTCTACGAAGTGAGTGACTTAGCAAAGGGATATCTCAGAGCTAGCATGGCTCTACAGAATGTTTCTCACTGTCTTCCTGATGCTGTGCCACTGTGAGGATGCTTCAAATTGGTAATGTTCATTAAAAAAAAAAAAGATAATTATGAGGAAAAAAGGAAGATTTTTGACTTGTATTTATTGTTTTATTTAGCTGTATAGTGCACTGCTAAGAGAGTATTTGAGAGTAACTTGAAGTTCTTTTCTCTCTTTTCTCTGTTTGTTAGGGATGCCAACAAATTCTTATCTTCTATTGTCCTTTTTTGCAATAATATATTTTTATCTCATCTGGTAATTACTTTTCAGTAATTCAATAATATTTGAAAGCACTTCTGTCACCTGTTTGCCTTACATCTCTTATATCCATCTTCATCCAGAAAAAGGAATCTTATTTAAATAAGAATCAGTTACTATTTATTTATACGCTATCCTGGAATAAACAAGGGAGATACCACATCATTCTTTAATCTTGAAGATACACATTTTTGAAAAGTGTTTCCTATTCTGTGTAAAAGACAATGTTACTCAATGACTGTTATTTGATTAAATGTGTAGAAGGACTGCTTAAAAATTATTTGGCTCATGATGAGAAAAAGTGAAAATGCTTTCTTTTTCTATCCTATTCAAATGTTTTTTGGATAACTAAATCCAGATAGTGCTAGTAACATCTAGCTAGACTTGATCTATAGCTCTCATTGAGTCAAGTCTGAAGAAAAATAGTTCAATACCTGAAAAGTAATTAAGACCTTTATCTGAAAAACAGTTATATATGTGCTTAATTTAATGCATGTAAATAATCCAATTGACTTAGATGGGAATATTCATATGCATTAAGTTAAGCACAGTTTGCAGAATCAGGATGTAGAATTGTCCATTTTGTGAGCCATGTTGTATAAATTTTCTGTGGATCTTCAATGCATTTCAGGGTGTAGAATAGGTCTTTCTCTACTCTCATCCTAAATCCAGGCTATTCAATTTGGCATCTGCACTTTTCTGGTTATGCTGAACTCCAGACATGTGAAATGAGTGTTTCAGCATCAAGGTTCTTGCATTTCCAAGCTATTCTTTTACATGGAAAAATATAAGCTTTGGACAGTGGTAAACCAGGAATGTATTCTGAGACAGGATTCTGTGCTCGCTTAAATCTGTAGAAGTTTTTTTTTTATTGACTGCATTGCTCTCATTTCACTTCGGGTTTGCTGGTTCAATACCATATCAACTGTGTAACTTGGCTTCCTTGTTATGTTCCTTATATGTATGTGATAAAATGTTTTGGTTTACATACAGAAAGATAAGATCAAGTATGCATGATGTATTTCAAGCTAGGAATGTATTTTTCGGAAAGCAGTGTAAAATGTAGTGTCTTGCACATATGATTTCTGTAGGAGAGGAAAGGATAGAAAATATGAGCCTTTAGACGATTTGGTCTTAAGAAAGATTCTTTACAGCTGTTTAAATTTGCTATAAACTTGCAAATTTAATTAAATTGTTTTGTTTCATTTATAATTGACAAGAGAACAATTAACTATATAGTATGTTGTCCTTTGCCTCAGGTATATAACACCTAATTTGTGTGCTGAGAAAATAGAAGAAATAGAATGTCACAGTTCAAAAAAAAAAAATCAACAACAAAAAYTAATGACGTTGGCTTTACAGCTGTGCCATCTGTATCTGTACCTACCTGGTAGTTGAAGCAGCTGTGCTTGGTACTAGTTAGCACACTTGATTTCTGCCCAGTATGTTGTAAAAAATGCTGAGTTTGGATGAAGCTGGTTTCTTCTGTAAATTGACTCTTGTAACTTAGACATTTTTTTTGGGTCACCATCCTTGCAGAACAAAGGGGCATCAGAACACTGTCCCATTCTATACCTAAATTAGCTTTTAGCAAATCTCTAGAACTCATCTATAAACAAGCGAATTTTCACAAAGAAAAAGGGAGTTTGAGGGGAAAAAAAGTTGCTAATAAAGTCCTCATTAGTGTCTACATGAAAGCTTGTGCTTCGCATGTGTTTATGCAGACACCTTTGTTCTTATGGCTGTAAAAATTGTGGTTGGCTGGTAAGAAGCAGGTAGATAATGTATGCCACTAGTGACCAAAACCTGAAAATGAAGAAACAGAAAGGAAAATCTCCTTAAACATTTATGTTTTAACGACCTAATTACAACTAATTTCTATATAAATAACATAAAATGTATCATTCTGGGAGCACATAGAAGGCCTTGTTGTTCATTATCATGCATTGGAGTGTTGACCTGTGTCTGGGGAGAGATCATGTGGCAAATGCAACAAGACCACATGCATATTTATAGATTTAGAATGTGATCTACTGTTAGGTTTTTGATACTTCTGTAAAAAATGACAAACTCGTTACTGTCTGCTGTACTGCTGCCTGGGTCATAGAAGTTCTTGCATTCTGCTCCTCATACTACCAAATGGAACTTTATAAGCAGAGGTCTTCAAGACTATGTTTGGTTGAATTATGTGCTAGTTTTGTAATCTTTCTACGTGACTGAGTTGCATTTCTTGCAGATTGATTTATACAACATTTTTCTTTCCTGAAGAATGTATAGGGTTGGATGTAGCAGTTTTTTCTTTATAAGGAAAATAGTAAAGTACATGCCCTATGGGAAAACTATGCAGTTAAAAACTTTGGCCAATTAAGCTGGTTGTGTAGTTTATGCAAATATTTTGTCCTATCCMCTAGAAATTCCAGGGCTAGAGAGATAATTGAAGTTTGCCACCTAAAGTTTCCAAAAGTGTTGTCTATGTGTTCTTAGCACAGATTTAAAGAAAGGTCTTTTTGTGGTGGTTTTAATTGTCTGTTAYTAACTCAAACACAGAGGTCAACAAGGTATGTCTAATGTTACCTACCTCCTTATTGCATGCATACATGTGCAGAATGCTTTCATTCAAGATATTGAGTCCATGGGCTCAATACATTATTGTCAGGTATCTACGGAAGTCTTTGGTTGTGAAATGAAATCTGAGCTATGTATTTCAGGCAATCTGAAACTTTTCATTTTTCAAAATACTCTTCTTTCATGCTCCAGTTGCATTTGCCTAGTTGCAATGATACATCACTTAGATATAATAATTTTGTGACCCAATATGCTGATAGAGACAGACAACTGTACTAAAGAATGTATCTTTTTCAGTTAGTGAGTTGTGCTTTCACAGAAAGGCACCTTCAAGGATTAATGCAGGCAAAACCTAGAACCTTTCTAAGCAGTACTGTGATTTATTAGTGTATTGTCAGAATTCCTCCCTCCATCCCCCATTATCAAAACTCAATTCCATGATGGGAATAAAAGAAAATGATCCCCTCTCTGTTTACGTGAGTGGAGGAAAAAGTATACTTAGATAACTAGAATGGTGATTCTTCTCCTTACCTCCAGATTGTAGAGCAACAGGGGAAACATTTTCTGGAAGAACCTCAGTTATCTCATATGGTATTGTGTAATAAACTTAACACATCTTTTGTATATGTATATACATATATGCTGATTTTCTTAAATACATCTTAAAATATTTCTGATAGTAATGGTTTAATGGTTGACCTTTTTCTGAAATAATCATCTATTGGAAAATATAGACTCAGCAGTCTAATAGAAATTATTGCACTGTTTGCCTTTTTTTTATTAATATTGAATTTTAATATAAAGACATGCAGATTTTTTTGTCAGGTTGATTCCCTTTTAAAAAAGTCTTCAGGAATGAAAGAAAAATTGTGTTTGTTGAAACAATCCAAGATTTTGACTTCTTGGCACCATTTTAAACAGAAACAATCTTTCCTATTTCCAAAGGATGGCAGTTGTATTTTAAATAGACCTCAGTAATATTTTAATTTCATTCTATGATGATGCTAAAGGACCCTTTTGAAATGTCAGGATAATTGCACTTCCTTTTTTTTTTTTTTCTCTTTTATTTTTCTTTTATTCAAATGAGGGGTTTAAAGGGTGAGTTAAGTTGCCTTCAAAGACAGGAATCTCCAGTGAAACTAGAAGACTGTTTCTGAGTGAGCACTAATCTTTCCCTCCGTATTCTTAAAAACTGCACACTGACACTTAAACAGCCCCTACCACTAACATACTCAGCAAAGAAAGTTGTTAAATCTATACCAATGGAGAATCTGGTACATGTGCAGTTTGTCACCAGTAACACTTTCTTGGGGGGGAGGGGCAGGGCAACAAATCATTTTTACTACACTTTATTTCCAGTTGAATGACAAGAAAATGAAACTTCTTTCTTGGATAGATGCTCTTAATTATTCTTTTTCCTTATTCCTTTCTATAAGACATAGAAGCTCCATTTTCAGTGAATAGAAAATAAACTTGTATTATTATCTGTAATTAGCTACCAGCTTACTAGGAATTGCAGTAAGAATGCTCTATTCTTGCTTGATTTTTAAATTTTCTTTTAGAAGAGGAGGGATAAAGTCTGGTAACATGAAAATGCTTTTATATGATGCTTTTTTTTTGTCAGTGTTCACTTTTCCTTATTTTGCTGGCATTTATATTTATTGGCAGTTGGAATTGATACAATATTTCCATCATCAACTTTCTAAAAGACAATCCAGTATGTTCGGGAAAGCAAGAGACATAAAAACATCCTTGCCTGAAGTAGGAGAAAAAACAGTTAATTTCAATCCTGATGACAGTTTCTCTGTGAACAATAGTCTCCTAGAGTTGACATGGAGAAGTAATGAATGAATGAAAGGAGAACTGAGTCACAGCTGCACTTTGCAATCACTTTAGAACATCTACACTCTTCCAGCCAAAATACTATTAATACGTGTGTCAGCAGAGTGAGTGAATCTCATAGTGTGAACGCACTGGAACAGTTCAGGAAAGAAAATGAAGAATATCCTCAGGGACAGACTTTTCTTTTTCTCTGAGAGACTCTTCATTATTCAGGCATTGTGATACTTTTCCTTTATTTGTGTAAAGATTAAATTGCACATGATTTCTAATGTTTCTGCTACTCCAACTGTCATAGGTCGATGACCTTCATGGAAGTGAGATAATAGATACATCGTCTGTTGTTCGGGCAAGTGCTGTTCTTCCACAGCCCAGTACTTTTCTATTGTTATAAGTTGAAAGCAATTAAATAAAAATACAAGTGAAAGTTTCTCAAGTATCTTTAGTATTTCATATAAATCTTTGTGATTGTCAGTTAATGTTTATAAGAGATATTGACTAATGTTATAATGGCTTAGAAGCATATATCGAGACTGTTCTACGTGGTTGAGACGACAAATTTGTGAGAGAAATGCTAGTGTATTTAGTAATGCTGTTTGTAGGAATGAACCCTCTATTGTTTAATTTAGAAAATGTAAATTGCAAATTTACATTTGTAATTGTGTTACTCTGACTGCTAAAGTTGTTTTCTAATAATTTTTTAATCAGATTTACATTGCTGTTATGCTGTGTAATGTGTAGTAAATTTAGATTTTTTCAATGGTCTTCATGTAGAATAGAGCATATGATTTTATCAAAAAAGTCAGAAATTTCAATTTATTTGTCCGTAATAATTGTTCTGTCTTTTTTTTTTTGTCTCATAGTAATATAAGTAGAGTTTATTTTTTTAGGTTAGGATCTTCCAGGCTGTGTGAAGCAGCCTTATCAAGGCTTCAGAGACATTGCATAAATGTGAAGGATGGTTGATGTGATGCTGATAATGTAGACATTACTATGGACCCAGAAAAAAAAGGCTTTTTTTTCCCCCTCTTCTTCCCCTACAGAAAGTTCTTTTAAAGAAAGTTTCTTTTTCTTTCAGTTCCAGATGGCAATCACATCACATCACTCTCCTCCTATAAGGACAAGTCATTACTCCAACTGTCTTGCAAAAATACTCTTTAAACAATATATTTTTTGAAGTATTAGCTCTGAAAAACGRACTTCTGGCCTCTACATAAATACCAAAATGGAGGGAGCAGTAACCATTTTATTTCAAAATTTCCATAATCAACTTCCTTGGTAATACTCTGCAAGTGATGAATTGCTTTTGCATGGCTGTTGAAGAAAAGTCAACATAGGAYAAAAGATGTGGGAGAGTGAATGTATAAATATCCTAGAATGGCTGTGCAAAGGTGGAGAGGTAACAGAAATAATTGGTTGCATTTGTGATCTTGGCCAAGGCTTTCTACTAAGGCAATATGCTGACACTTCACTGCAATTTCATAGCAAAATACTCCCTTCACAAAGCCCCTGGTACTTTCAAATATTTACAGTCCTGTGAAGCTTGTGATAGCAGGAGAAGATATGCCTGGTCTCTCAGTAAAACTGGCTGCATGTTACGTAGCATTCACTTCTGACTATGACCTACCATACAGAAAGCTTGGTTGTTTCTGAGCTGTTTAATGAAACTTTTCATTAATCATATTTTTATTACAAACTTTAACAAAACTCCTAGGGTGGTGATGAGAGCAAATTTTAGTTCAAAAAAGGATAAAGGGAGGAAAAAAAAAGGCATGTAAATTATAATGTGTACTGCAATCTTGTTTTCTGACACCCTCATGATGATAGTAATTAATAACCCCCCAAAATATTCTCTGATTTTTTTCACAGAAATACTAGATGCTAAAAGAATACTTCTCTCAGCAATAAATTGAATGACTTGAATATACCTATAGTATCTCTACAATTTGAATTGTTAATTAATTTAACGGCCTCCTTAATTTTAGTCTGCTGGAACTCTTCTAAAGTTCTAGCATTTTTTCAGTGTTAATCTGATGTGATGTTTACATTAGGATTAGGCAATGTCAGGTTACTCTATTTCTAACAGTCTTACTTGTCCAGTCATTTGGATTTAATATGAWTTTTTTTTGGTTTGTTTGTAGAAACACCCTATGTATAGCTTAGGTATTGCAGAAGAGAACTCTGCTTATTTCTCAGATGTCCAACACAGAGTTGTATTATTGAATCAAGTGTCAGAATTTTATATATGAAATGGTGAACCAATGCCCAGCTTTTGGTGACTGTAATAATGGGATTTTTCTAATAATATGCAAGCAATTTAATTGATAGTTACAGACAGCCCCTTAAATATAGCTGAGGATTCAATATATTTAGGGGAGGGGAAAAAAAAGAGGAAATACAGTAAAAATCTATCGACTTTCTTTATAGTATTGCAAGGACAGGCTTCAGAGAGGTTCTTTGTGCTTGTTCTAATTCAGGAAATAGGATTTTGTGTTAACTTGTTCAAGTGTTCCTCAAGGCAGAATTTGGCACAAGACTGCTAGGAGTTTATTTGGATTTGGCCTTCACAAGATTGCTACATCTAGGAGGCTCTTCTGTGCGATCTGTCAGAGGTGAATGTTGTTACCAAATGCCAGATTTGGATACAGGTGTACACATACTGTTTTAACTAAGTTAACTATTCCAGTCTCTGTTGACCTTTTGGAAAATTTCATGTTGTTTAGCTTTTGAAGCTCCTTGAACTGTTTTTTTTTTTTTTTTTTTTTTTTTTTTTAAGTGAGATGAAGTCTATTACTAAGATTTCTCTACTGAATAAATAAAAACACAGGTTGCAGGAAATCTGTAGTTGAAAGTAATTCAATAAACTGGCTCAGCCAAAATTAGGTGATGATATCTTATCCTCCTTTGAAAGTAGTGACATGTATGAGGGAAGCCATGGGATTGAGTTTTATTTTATTTAAATGTGATATAGCTCTTTAAGATTCTTTAAGAACTATAAGAGGAGAACACAGGCATCTATCAATACTTGATGATAGTCTGCTTCTCTTGCTTGTTCCTAGATCAATTTTATAGGAAAATTAGTATTACGCTTTATACTGTCAAGACTTGTTTAATCTTGACTGACAGTTTTCCTTCACCAAGATGAAGCAGAACATCAGTTGCCAAGRAATAAGTTATATGCTGTCATACATCATGATATAATTAATTCATTCATCTACTTTGAGCTGTCCTCCTAATATTCAGCTTTTATTTTAAACTGTAAAACCTTATGTTACTGAAGGAAAGCTAATAAATCAAATGTCTCAGTATTCAAGGAAATTTTCTTGGAGAAGTGTGGGCTCCATTATGAATCATACTCAGAACTTGGTGGCTATGAAGTTCTATTTCTTTTAAGAATAAAATCCAKCTTATATTTCTACAGATTGTATTACTTGGCCCTTGTTAGGTACTTAGCATTTTCCTCCTTTCATCCTCCTTTCAACCATAATGTAATATATTTGCAGCAGACCCCCCCCCCCGCCGCCCCCGAACGCCTGGGAGTAAGGTGTGTGAGAGCCCTATCAAAAGGACAGGGGTGAAATGGAGCTATCTCAGCTGACAGGGTAGAAATCTGTAATGTTGTAAATACGAATGCCTTTAGAGCTGAGTTAATTAGAAGAAGTGGAATTTATTCATTATTAATATAACACCTAGCAAAATATACAGGAAGTGGTTTTACTCTGGTATTCATTTGTTGAGCTTTATGTTGTTCTTTATGAAAGTGTAAGCAATAGTAAATAGTCTTTGTATGTCATGACTTGAAACACAGGTTTTAAAGGGAAGAGAAGGTTGTCAGAGTAAAACTTGGTAAAAGTCATGGGGAAGTGGAACCTTTGGAACTACTACAGCATGTTATTAGAGAAAAGWTTCTTTGAACAACTTGCATTTTTATTGTTAATAAAATATAGAAAGTTGTGTAGGTAGTATTGTAGAAGAGCTTTCAAAGTAACTAAATGTGCATTTCTAGATTTGAACTAATGGCTAGATAACTAGATATTAGTGCTGAGGCCTTCTAGAGAGGGCAGATTTCCCTAGTAAATGGTCCAATACTCTAAGAATGATTAGTTCCCCAGATTTAATTCAGTATAGCTCTTATGATGTACTTAGATGTGCATGTTACTCTATGTGATTTTACTTTGGTACTATTTAACAGAGTCCATATGCTATTTTTTTTATATATAATTAGATATGTCAGTTGGCATGAATAATAGCCTCAGAAAATTTATGATTTTCAAGATTGTTCAGACTTTACCCAGCAACCACTGTTTGTAGCAATCRTTTGTATTTGAAGGATATACTTATTTGAAACGTGTAAGCTATTAATAAGAAAAGAATTTTATGTTGAAATACTCTTAAGTTCTCAATGGCAAGTAATTATTTCCTTTTTACATTTTAGACTTCATTTGCTCAGCTTTTTTTTCAAGTTAGATTATTTGCTTTCAGTAAGTTYTTCAGAAAAATATATACTTATGTTTCTATTCATGGACGCAAATTCATGATTTTTTTTTTTTTTGTTACAAATAGGCATGTGTAAAACAATAGGAAGACATGGGATAAAAATCTACTGTGGATATGATCAACTCTTAGTCAGTGGTAGAARTTCATAATCTGATTAACTTCCGTGAGGCTATGTTTTCTCAATATATGTTCTGAAAAATAATATACAGTGCAAGTCAAGAATGGAAAGGAATTCTACATTGCCTTTTGAGGAGTATTCAAGAAGATTATAAATGAAACCTTAGCCTTCTGAAGCACTTCCTAGGGAAGTAGTAGATTGGATGATTGAAACTGTCACGGTTAGTGGAGTGAAGGGAGAGTCAGCAGCTTGCTGTCACACCAAGCAGGAAAATATGGAACCTAATCATTAGAGGAACCTAGACTTTTCATACATTTATGGTATGTTTAATTTCTTTCTTGATTTCTAAATGAATAATCATCTTAAAGATTGAAGAATACATAAAATGGGACTAAAATAGGGATAAAGACTAAAATATTCTTACCCAAGTGGAGTCCTCTGTATATTGTGTTTTTTGCCTTTTACTACACTTGCAAGGAAAATTTAGTAACTGAACAGACAATGAAAATAAAAAGCACAGACATCCTTAATTAGGATTTTGAGTCATCTTCATACTTACCCCCTGATACCCTGCTTACTAATACTTTATAATTTCCACTTTTGGAAAATGTACGTCATCTCAAGGACTGCTACATTGATTTCAGTCTCTTCTTGGCCTGGACTTGGATGACAAAAAATAATTCATTTGGAGGATCAGTAATAACACATAGTGTATAATTATTTCTTTTCTTGCTTGTTTTCATCTGCTTTCATGGATCATTATCAGCTCTCCTATCTTCCTGTACTTTGAAACATCCCTCTCTTGACTCTGTTTCATCTTATGGAACGTGCATGGTCTGGATCCTATAAAACTGTGCTCTCTTTACCCACCTGCATTTCTGCTTGCTATTAAATATCTCCATATAGAGTAACAATCCTTGAACAATCTGTGAAGGAAACACTAATTTTGAGTTAATTACCATCTTACTAGTTGCTTCCAGAATCATAGAATGCTTAAGGTTGGAAGGGGCCTCAGAGGTCATGTAGTCCAACCTCCCTGCACACCTAGAGCACGTGGCACAGGGCTGCGTCCAAATGGGTTTGGAAGATCTCCAGAGAAGGAGACTCCACAACCTCTCTGGGCAGCCTGTGCCAGGGCTCTGTCACCCTCACTGTCAAGAAATGTTTCCTTAAGTTCCTGTGGAACTTTTGGCGCTTCAGTTTCAGTTAGACACCGCTAACTACAGGCCTCCAACCGGACTCCACGCCACTGACTATCACTCTCTGCACCCTGCCACTGAGCCAATTCCTAATCCACCTCCCTGTCCACTCATCTATCCCACACTTCTGAACCTTGCTCAGGAAAATGTTGTGAGGGACGGTGTCAAAAGCTTTGCTCAAGTCCAGATAGAYGACATCTAGTGCTCTGCCCTCATCTATGCAGCCAGTCACTCCATCATGTGGATGATGGAAGGTGATGAGCCTAGTCAAGAATGATCCTGGATGTGTTCCATTTTAGATACTGAAGTTTGCCTTACTAAATTCCAAATAGCCGACAGTTTCAGTGTTTTGGCAAACTGTGTACCTCGTGTACCAGYGAGCACTGTATTTGTTTGCCATGGAGGCCCAGATGTAAATTTTCAGAGCAGAGTGTGGGATCCTGTGTTGCAGTACTGTAACTGCAGCTTCAATACTAGCACTTGTAACCTATTTTTCCTTCCTTATGATTGGATCTCTGCAAAATCAAAACTATGCTTGTATAGGTTCCTCTTTTCATCTCATCATCATGTTTGAGTATTTTAGCTTACAGGCTGATTCTTGGTTTAAAGACCAGAGCTCAGCAGTTGGAGGCATCAGCCATACTGCATCCTTCCCCCTTGTTTTTCTGTCATCTTTTCTCCTGCTTCATTTCTTATGAAACTGCTCTCTTCCACAAGAAACTGTCTCTTCCACAATTCTCTTAGTTTTTGTGTTCAAAAACTAAGGTGGGGCTATTAAACTAACCAACAGTAATCTAATGCTTGCTGTTGGCTACCTATGGTGAATCCATCAAAGATAAATATTAACTTCCTTCTTCTGACTGGCTCTTGCTTTAATTTATTAGTGATATATTTTTACCTTCCAACAATTCACCAAACCTCTTTTCAGTGCAGCATCCTTTCCTTTTGTTTCTTGATTGATAGTTAAAATATAAGGCCAAGTCTTTTTAGAATCAAATTTCTAACCTCGCTGGTTTCTTGCCTTTTTTCTTAAGTGCTTCTAACTATGCAAGTTTGTTTCTTGTACTTGCAYGAGCAAATTAAAATATGCTCTGGACTTCTACTAACTAAATTACTTTTTCCAAATCTCTTGTTGCAAACCATTAAAATATGGTTTTCACTTAACAGATGGCAGTGTACTGCCACAAGAGCCACACCTGTTTATCTACATTGTAGAGGGACTAATTTATTTTTCTTGATCATTTTGCTGTCTTGGACAGAATAATTTTTTTCTTGTGCACATCTTTACTTTCCACCCCTCTCCCCCCATGTGTTTGTATTATGGCTTTGCTTGGTTACCTGTTCTTTATATTAAAAGCTGTCCCCAGGTTGTTGTTTTCTCCCAGCTTTCAGGTCTCGCTTCTTCCTGTCATGATGACTCTAGTAAAGAAGAAACAATATTCTGTCTTGTCTTTGTTTCTTTTGAATATGATTTTGAGTTATTGTTCTTGGGAAATGATATTATGGGAATAGATGAGACGTTCAGCTCTATAGAATGAGGTGAATGGTCACATAGCATATGTAACTTTGTAATGATAATTACACGGTAGTTTTATTCTTCAGTGGATTTGTTTATTTTTAGAAACAGGACCTTAGAGTCTGTTATGCTGTTAGTATGCCAAAGAAACCTACGTTTTCTTCATATTATTTTTGCTMATGTAAGTCAAGTCCCTTTGCAATATAACAAACAATCTAAGACCTCTGATATGAACAGGGCTAAGTTATTAAGCCTGTTTTTTAGCTGACCCTTCTGCATGTCTATTCCTAGTAGTTTTTTTATACCACGTTCAGATGTAATAATTCAAAATATCAGTATGGTGCCATCATGCTATAACCTCAAAATGTCCAAACCAGTTGCTTTTGGATTCTAAAATTTCATGCAAACACACTTTGTATGAAGCAGCTTCAGCAAAAAGCCAACTTCTACTGTCTGATTTTAAAACAYTGAAGTCTTAAGCATTTGTATTCCTAAAGACCTATTTATTTTAATCCCTTAAACGTATAAGAATATTTCAATTTTGTTTTGAGAGTCTGTTGCTAATATCAGATTCAAAAACCACTTTATGCATCTGTGTCAGTTCCACAGAGATAGGTTCATTATCATTACAATGCTAGCTGTCGACAGTACACTGTATGAGACCAGCTTTATGTTGGCAAATTACTCTAGTCTTTTCACATAACTGGATGACAAATCCCAAATTATGGTGGGTTGATTTTATAATTTGTCCTTCTTTAGGCATATTATTGCCTACATGCGCTGTGGGGAACAATCCTACATTGGCAGGGAAATGGAGCATTGACTTAACGTAGGTCTTTTCTCTAACTTCTGTATACATGTTCTGCAGGTTTGAAGAGCTTGTTTATGGAAGAGGAAGTCCAAATCTGCATCTGGAGTTATACATGACTAGGAATTTAGTAGTGTGAGTGAAGCAGTACTTTTTTTTCCATATTTTGTCATATTTACATTTCATTTTTCAAAGTACGTGTGTTTGAGAGAAGATGGTGCTTTTACATCGGTGGTTTTTCTCTTAGATACTACTGCTAGACTATTGCAAAGCCAGTGCAATCAATAAGGGGCAATGGGAATTCTATAGCTGTCATTAACTGCAGTGTTTATTAATTCTCAATTAGAGTGCTAATCAGTCTTACCTGTGCAAGCTGATTGAAAGGAATGGGGCAATACAGATATCATCCCAGGTATATGAATAACACAAGATCACCTATATTTCTTTAGGGAACTAATTTGGCAACTATAAGAAAACTTGTGCAAAAATTAATTTGTATCAAGACCCAAYTTGAAGTGACAGTTAAGACTATGAATAGTGCTTTAGTCATTTTGGTATAAATAGCCTGCTGTTTCAGAGTCGCTTTTCAGTGTGGGAGCACTTTTTAAGATACAAGCTGCTATTTTGTGCTTRTAGGAACAAGTTGATGCTCTCTCAAAGGTCACATGGGAATACACAGTATTTTCTGTTGCATCTCTGAAAAAATCAGAAAGGAGAATAAGTAGTTATCAATAGTCCATCAAAGTTTGCATATATGAAAGTAGGTAGAAAACCAGGGCAACACACTTGACCTCACAAGGACAACTGCCTACTTTTTTATTGTGAAGAGATCTGTTTTTATTACACAACATTACTTTGGTTACTGTTGCATGTTAATGGCTGGCAGCTGTTCCATCTCTTACCACTATCAATGGAATAAGCCTTTTTGTACAGCTTAAATGTATATGTATATTAGTCTTCAAAGCAATTAGAARAGATATTTCAAAGGAGAAATGCTATCACTTAAATTGTGTTTCACATTAAAGAAAAATAATGTCTGTAGACAGGGAAAATATAAAATCATCCTATGCTCAATAGACAAAAATAGAGGGCCGAAGAGTTTACTTTTCTAAGAGAGAATTCTGCTTTAYTGAATGTGTAATAAAAGGTGTTAATGCAAATTTTTAAAATGCTACTGTTTTTAAGTTCAGCTGTCAACAGTTCATATCTCTGTGTTGTTATGAAAGCTATTTACTATGTGCTCCATAGCATTGAAAGTTCCGGTGAGAAGCAAAGTTTTTAGTTGACAAATACCAGTTGCAGCACTGGAGCTAAATTCAGTTGTACCATAGCAGACTGTCCTCCATGCTGGACTGCATCAGACCAAAAAACCTTTTCAAGACACAGAAACAGACAGGAAAAGTTTTATGTTGAAATGTTTTCAAAGAAATCCAGTGCTGCAAAATGCTGCAATGTTGCTAAAGCAAATCAATCATAATCTTGCAAGATTTGAGAATTAATTTTTCTGTACCGAGCACTAGAATTACATTTCAGAAATGGTGTGGACGTGTTGTATGTGGTGTTTTTTTATTATTTATTATTTATTATTTATTATTTATTTTTTTAATATAGGTTCTGAAAAAAAGTAAATAGGAAGCTGATGATGAATATTCTTGTAAATCAAATCAAAATCAAATAAGCATTTAAAGAATGAATTTGAAACACAAATTGTGCCTGCTAATCCCAGGCAGGTTCTGTGCTTTTCATGTACATGATAATACTGTGAAGCTGACAATTGAAATAGTGGAGTAGAACTGATGTGGCAGACAGTAATGCAAGAAATGCTGTTGATGTTTCACATACCTAGTAAGTATGCCCGTAATGCTCCCATATAACGGTTCTTACTTTCTGCTATTTTATTTTGGTTTTGTATCCTAAATTGTTTTTATCTCTATTTCCCAAAACATTCTGCTTTTTTGTTTTCTGAACAGTCAGAAATTATGGACTAAGTTTCTATAATTTCACTAAAAGATTTGTTTATAAAATAATTACATTGGTTGAATTCATATGTAAAAATTGAACTTGTCTAGTTCTCAGCTAATAAGCAATCTAAATTGTTCAACCCCATTTGTAGGAAAAACACAAATCTATACATACAGAAAATAACTGGGCATCTTGGCTGACTTCTACACAGTGATTCACAATCCATTTAATCTGGATTTCCATTTGCCCCTGGATGGTAGCTTCCCTTTCTTCTTAGGCTGTCAGTGTTTTGCTTTCAGCCTCTCAGTGGCCTTGTTCTTTGGTGTATAGTGCTTTGCTGTTCCTCTGTGTAAGTCGCCTATATCTGATACTAGTTCTGTGAGTTTAGTTCATTATAGTTTATAATTTGATTCAAAGTCACCGGCTGCAAAGAGGAGACAAAATTCACGCCAGAATGCACAACCACAGCCACATGTTCATGAATTACACTAAAAAAAAGTGTTTCTTTGTTGCTTTGATAAAAAGGGTTATGTGCTATAGGAGATATATATATATGTATATATTTTGTAATCAGTAATATGAATCTGATGCTTTTGTTTTGCTAGTGTTCATTGCTATTCTCTCCTCTATAAGCATGTTTATCGAGGTCTACTGAGAGCCCAGAAGCCTATAGGTCAGAGAACAGCATTTTGATGGATTATGGGATTGTAGCTGTCCCTGCCAGCTGACAGCTTTTATTGGCTGGGAGGATGAGCCTGTAAACCTTTATATAATTATTGTATTAAAACCACTGTGTCTCTGTGTTGCTGGCGCTTGTTCAGGGATCAATGTGAAGATAATTTCAAAAATGAATAGTAAGTATTGATCGTCCCTTGGTGGAGCCTTATCAGTGGCTGAGGCAGACTACTGTAGATTATAACTTCAATGTCATTTATGATGATATGATACGTATTGCAGAGTAGCAATTTAAACAAAGGGCTGATTTAATTCACAATGGATTTTTGTAGCGTGATGGGTAATAAATCACAATCTGTGTAATTTTTAGAAATGAACACATGTTGGCAGTAGTTCAGGGCAGTTCCTGGGAGATCTGGAAATGACCAGGGAGGGCAAATATCAGCAGAGAGCCCCTTCTGAATGATTGGCCCTTACTTGCTTCTGACATTCAGATGACCTTGGGGCCTCTGCTGGCAGCTGCTGGTTAATTTTCTTCACTGAGGACACAGTTTAACTTTCTATCTGTCTGCCAATTACCTGACATTTTCAACTTATCACCTTCCATTTTTTAAATTATTGGAGGCACATCCACATTTTGACACTTTTTTTTAGGTAAGTACTCGGTTTTTTTGCATGCTGCTGAGACATCTCTCTGCCAAGATACTGCAGTGTCCTTTTTGCTCAAGAAATTAATAGTTCCTCCAAGCTGTGGAGCACAAAAAAGTAGASGTTTTATATTAGAAATTACAAAGTTTTCTTTCAGTTTAGCTAGACAATGTGCAACAAAAAATGAGCAAATAATACCTGAAAAGTCCCCCCCAAACCCAAGCTCTCTAGCCCACTATTCAAACRTGTGTATGGCAGCCAACAAGGTGCTGAAGTGAACAATGTATTGTAGATCTCTCTTCTCTTTTCTTTTTTTTTTTTTTCATCCCCCCCCCCCCATAGGGTTTTTATATAGTAATCACAAACATGTAATCACTCATGAGTTAATGTTAAGAAGTGGGTTTTAACCGTGCAGCAAACAGGGATTGCCATGCAGCTTCACAGGCTAAATTCACTCTTACTGGCCTTAGATACTTCATTAAATGTTTTATGCAGGCCCTCATTTTGTTGTTAACTCAGTCTTGCAAATGACTTACAATAATGTAACCCTAATAAGACATGAAATCCTGAAGATTAGGTAAGTTAGGTTATTATGTCTGAGTCTAATGGATTTTGTTTTCACTCAGAATCTCATGATACTTATACATTTGTGCTGATTGTAATGTTGTAAATTTTATTTTGGATTTTTTTACATTTATTGATAATGCTGTGATTTTTTTATTCTGCTGACACCTGGAAAGAAAAAAAAGTCATTATGAATTTAAGAAAGAAAGGAATTATAGGAATAGGAAAATCAGTCACAATATATGCTTGCTCCTATTCCAACTTAATAAGGGATTATAATTAAATGTAAAGTGCTTAAAAAAAAATTTAGAGAACAGTACAGGAAATAATATATATCCCTTGAACACTTGTTAAACTTTAGCTATTATGGAAGAAATAAAAAAAACCCACATGCCATCATAATAATATCCCTTACTTATTAAAGCACTAAAGCATGTATTTTATGCATGTAACTAAGTCTCATTAGCGTAAGTCAGCTATGAGAACCTAGGTTTTGTGCTTTCTTGGGAAGATATACTTGAATCAAGTTACGCTGATGCAGTTTGCAGTCAGGTTTGTTCTTTACTATTTAGTTATACCAAATCACTATATGTAATCAAATGTTTGAGTATTTTTGGCACACCACTTCTATTTATCAATATTGTAAACATTTGCCAGATTTGCCTTTGACACTTAAAATACTGTAATTAGTATCATTAATGTCCCACATGCCTTGCTTCAGAAAATATTTGATAACACTTCATTGGTAGAGCAATTTATGTGATAGMCCATGGTAAAGAAGCTACAATTTCCTGTTGAAATTCAGAGTAATACCTTTCAATTCTCAAAACAAAAAGTTTTTCCTTCCTCCTATAAAGATGAATTGTTTTTTGGAAGAGGGGAAAATCCACGTTGGGGCTTTTACAGAATTACTGCTATTCTGTATGAAAAGATCAGACCAAACTCTGCTGCTGCCTCATGGAAAAGATAATGTTACTGTGTGTTTTCTAAATGACAGTAGTCCTCAGYAAAGAGAGACTGTAGGAATGGAAAAAATGAGGCAGAAACACCTTGGAAACGTCATAGCTAGAGATAACATACTAGGTGCAGAGGATTTTTATGAATAAAGGGTCATGTGAAGCTACTGTGTGGTGGAGGGGGAAGATTCTGCAAGTACCTTCTATGTCTCTGAAGTTGTTTCTCCAACTATAAGCAGAGCATGCCAAAGCAATGGATCTGCAGAGTGTGCTGTGCTCCAGTCCCCTGCCCATTYTGGTGGTTGCCACCTTGGGCAAAGTCTTTCTTGAAGAGTAGATTCCAAGATTGCACACAGCTCTCTAGATGTAGTCTCAAAAGTTCCTGTAAGGGAATATTCATCTTCTTCTCATCTTGTTAATTTATCTGTAGTGAATCAATATTATTCCAAAGTATAAGAATAGCTACCATGGTAGCCTCAGTTGTCACAGAAGTCTTTCTGCCCTGTTGATAGCTAGGTTATCCTAACCAGAGCATCTTGCCTAGCYAAATTGCTCCCCGTTTATTGCCAGAGCAACTCTGAAAAGTAAGAAATGGGAAGCCAGGTTTCTTCTTCCAGCCTGACTTTTCCTCTACTCAACATCTTGCTGCTCTGTTTTCTGATGTGTTCTCTTCTCACTGTAGATTTTTTTCTCTTGTGAAGGCTCTTGCCCCTCTACTTATTTAGCTTGGCCTACATCCGAAAAGATTTTTTTTTTTTCTTGAAGTGATATGGGTAAAATGGTCAATAATTTGAAAACTTTGATATTGGTGAATTTTGGAAAGTCTGTCTTGTTTAGTAGTTCAAGTCCTCTGAAGAAAAAAAATTCTAAGCGAGTCCATTTTTAATCTTAAACTATTTACATGTAAACAATTTTACTGAGAGAGTTTGTTCTGAAATTAAGTGTGTGTCTTTTCAAAGAGAAAGTTCTTGTGTTAAACTTGCTTTGAATCTCTACCTTAACTGCAACACGAAATTTAACTTCAACTCTGTAAAGATGAGTGGTACATCCAGAATAAAAGATTATGGGATACTTTCCAGATATTTATGCTAAGTGTCTGTTGACCTTTAATTACAGTACAGTAATGTAAATGCACAATTAAAGTTGTTACGTAAATTAATGAGGCCTTAAATTGGTAGATTTTAAGAGTACTAAATCTGAAACTACAGTCCTACTGTACRTTTTGGTAGTACAGTAGGAAGCTGTTAAATGTATAATTTTCCTTTACAAAAAATTATGGTTTTATTTTAAGAAACCTTCCTACTTAGGAGAGCTTCACTAGTTTGAAAATATTGCCTTTTTATTAGCTAATATGGGCAAAATTCATTGAAAGTTTGATTTGTGACATGTACTATCTTTCATCCTTTTTATAAAATGAGAATATTATAATTCCGATAAGTGTATTTAAAAAGTTACTTATGCAGTATTTTGGAAACTTTAGCTTTTTATACGTAGTAATGTTTTTGCATGGCTTTTAATTTATTTTTATTTTTAAATATTTTTATTCTTTTAATTGGGCAAAGCAGGATTATGAAAGGGTGGGGTTTTTTTTTTTTTTTTTTTTTTTTTTCTCAACATTCCAGTAAAGGACTAAACTGGCAGGAAAACAAACTTCTACTTTGTCTTTTGTGCAGCCTAAGTTACACACTTAGGAAACTCATATAAATGGTTTACATTTTGATTTGATTACATTTGCTTTGTACTCCTTTTGGAAAGGAACAGTACTTARTCATTCTAGTTAGCTCTATGCTTGATCACTAAGACTATTAACTTCAGAGGTATAAGACTATACCTTTAACAACAATATTCTTATTCCAAGATGTTTGAATAAGGTAACTCAGTGATGCTCCCTTTAGTCGCCTTTCTTTTGTACTTATCTTAATCTGAGAAATGAAACTGTGACATCATCCAACATGAGGCACACTGTACAAACGAACTGCACGAGCCTGGACATGTAAAGCAACTTTCTTAACAGTTTAAGTCTTGAGTAAAGATCTTTGGAGAATATATCCTGCTATCAGAGCATAAATAAAGTTAATGTATTTTAAGTAGCTCCCTATAAAGAATTAGCTTTTTATAAATGGAGTTGTGATTTGTTAATCATCTTGGTCATTATTTGCTGTGGAGTAAGTTTAGTACCATACTCATAAKCTGTTCTCTCTATTGATATCATCAGTGAAATTACAGGATGATCAGTGAAGGATGTGGAGCTTGTGAACTGAAACTGTGTGTTCGAATCACGACTCAATTCATGAAGCAATATAAGGTGCCCTTCTCTCTGCAACATATTTTCTTAATGGCACAGTTGATCCAGCCATATATAATTTTTGTATGTAGTTTTGCAGCCTAAATCTGGGAGGCAGCAGCCCACCATTGGGTGGAGATCCAGCACCTCCGCTGRTGGCCTCATCAGGAGAGCGGAGCTCGTGAGCTGTTCCTAAGTGCCTGTACCATGCTAATGTCCCTTGCTCTACGTTCCTTCCTGTGTTCCTCTTTGGAAAGTTTTCAGTCAGATCACTTGAGTGGTAGGTTTCAGTGAGACCAAGTTGACCTAATGCAAGGGAATGCACCAAGTATCCTATTGGCATTATTAATCTTATTATTAGTGCTGGGAGGGATGCGCTGTCTTGTGATACCTTGTGTGAGAGGCAGTGGTAGCTGATGTTTCCCACCTCTCCCATACTGCAGTTGCAGTCTTTGCTGTAAAATCTCAGGAGAGCAGAACCACTCACTCAGTGACAAGGGTCACRTCAGGGCCATTGGTAGCTGGTTAATACCTGGTGTCTCCCAGAAGATGCGTGTGAGAGCATGGGCACAGCAGTGGACCCAGCAGGGCTGAGTGTTCGGTTGCACATTCTTGAAAGAGAGAAGCCTCAGCTATCACGTGGCATTGGGGCTYCTTGCCCTTGACAAACTTTGACCCTTTCTGTCCTGCATTTAATATACTGGTGGTACAAATCACCTCGCATAGGGATGGCCAGCTGATCTGCTGTTCAGTAAGCTTCGGTTGGAGTGCTCATGACTTGTGCTATATGAATGATGACCCTGAAAAATCTAAATCTGGCAAGTGGCAACTTCTTTTCTGTATTTGTTCAGTATAGTTTTATCTTCAAAACACAACACCCAAATGGTAACAGAWGAGAAAGGGTCTGAAACTGGTTGCATCTGTCAGAAAAAGAGGTTATGTTATTTTCTGACAGGAGGTTAATAGAGAAATCTGTTCAGAACATGGTATTGAGTGTTTGGTAACAAACAATGATATGTACATGTATATGCAAATATTATATAACACTTGGTGACAAAAATCATCCTACAAGCAAAAGAGCAAATTTTAAAACATTGTTGACAGAGCATAAAGTACTTTGCATTGAAAGATACTGAATGTTACAGGGACAGACATAGGAGAAGAAAGATTTTGCATCTGTGTGCACTGCTAGCAAGAACAGGGGAGGGAAAGGAATGTGGAAGAGCAAAAATGTAAATGAGGTATTTAGGTGTTAATATGTATATAATGTTAATACATTTTATATATAGGAAAATGGATACTGGATGCAAGTAGTGATTGTGAAAGAAAAATTACAGACAGAAGAAATAGAAAGAAAAAAGGAGGAGAAATTTCACGTTTCACACAAATAATTTTGCATATTATTGTAAATGTTTAGAAGAATTTAGAGGAAAGACAGTGTTATACACTACAGTATTTACAGTAAACCTGTAAATGATATTTTGCATGGTGAAATATGTCACACTTGCACATTTCTATTAAATGTAAGCTTGAGCTTTGCTGGTCTCTTAAATATCCTTTTTACCTTTCTATCTTTGAGCCTTAAGGAAAAGCAAGAAAGTCTCCTGCATGATAAGTTAACTAGCCAAAATCAGATTCTTCTGCTTATGTTTGAAGTTGGTGATAGACCTTTCCTGAGGCTGCTATTTGACTACTTTAGTTCACACACCAGCACAAAGTTAGTGTAGGTTATTCACTGTATAGTGAATTTGTCATATTTTAGTAGAATTTGTCTATTTGACAGTACCTGTAAGCCAGTAAGCATACAGTGAGGCATCACAATAACTTTTAATCCTGAACCAACCTCTAATAATTTCTTTTAGAACACTCATTCATTACTGAACAAATAGTGTTCTTAAATATGCAATGAAAAATAAGGAAGTTCATTGTGATATATTTGTAAGATGACACAAACAGTTCTACTTAATAGCGATTTTGAGATACCTTGTATAACAATGAAGGACCGTAAAGGGTGCAAAATGTGATGAATGATTTGGTCYGTTTTGCTTATGTCACCACTTTCAGTTATTTTGAGAATATTGTTTTTGCTTTTTATAGTAAAACAAGGATACTTCCCACTCCCCTCCCCCACCCCCCCCAATACAAATTATGCATCTTCAGGAAAACAGAGAACTTGGTAGATAGTGTGTGTACGTGTGTTTGTTTTTAATCTCAGGGTGATGTGAATGAACGCTTATGGCAGTCTATAGAGAATCATTTTTCCATGCTTTGTTTCTTGTTTAGCCTTCAAATGCAGTATTTATCAGTCTGCAGAGCAAAACTATGTGCATGCCATATCATTACTAGCTCAGGGGGAATCATTCGAACCAATGTAATTTACTCAATATTGGTCAGTTTGACTCCTGACCTTAGTCCCCTGACAGTGTATCCTTGGCAACCCCTGATGTGTGTTAAGTCAGGATGTGCTTATTGGTCTCATCTGTGACAGCTTGCTGAAGGCTGCTTAACATAGCTCGGTCTTTTCAAAAGAAAATTAAAAATCCAATGATATACTGTATTCTGATCAGATTGGTATTTATACCAGCAGAAAAACAGTAACTTGCAAGACTATTTTCAGTTCTATAAATCTGCTTTGCCATTTCACATGGCAAAAACAGTTTTTGCAAGTGAGTTTTACAGTAAAAATAATATGTTTGGGGACAATATTCAGAGAAGCAATATGGAGGTTATCTGAACATCTATCATCTCTGTGAGACATCTGCTAAGTTTCATGTTTCCTTTGTACTTGCATAACTCAAAGGTGGAAGATGAGAATAGTTCTCCGGTTATACACACCGTGGCAAAGTCATTTAGGGTATATTAGCATAARTAAGAAGAACCCTAGCTCATTGATCTAGCACCACATCTCCAGGATTGCTTTACTGATTTCATGCCGCTTGTGGCTGTGGAAATAAGCAGTAAGTGTAATCGGGAACCTTATGGTACATTTCTGTCTGATGTGGTGTTGATGCAAGGCTTCAAATTTTCCCCTTCTCAGTGGCTGGTATGATCTGGTTAAGCAGAGTTAGAGAAGAAAAGCCTAACAAAAGCTGCACACATCCTTTTGGGTGATCAGCCTGGTCCRGATTTGTGTTTGTGGGAATGGTATGTTCTATGTGAACTAAGCACTAAGCCAGAGGATCCATCTTCTAACCCAGGGCTCTATGGTGCAATTGTGTTACACCAGCACTGAGGGCCTGGAGGAGGTGGTTGTTTTGGACTGTGGTCAGTTACGAAAGCAAACATTGAACAAAATTAAATGTGAATCTTGTGGTTTGTGGGCACATAGATGGGCATCTTTTTAACCTCCTCTTCACTTCAGATGAAAGTGCACCTCTTGAAAGCAGCCTCTACCAAAAAAGTGCATTGGCTTTTAGAAATATTCCATAGTCTTTTCATTAAAAGGACACAAGATGTGAATAAATGCTTTCATCAGACAAAATGGTCAGGTCTTAACTGTATACAATGGTCATTCTTTAGAAATCAAGAATTCCCTGGAAGCTATCAGGATTAATTAAAAAGCTAGTRAAACTCAGAATCTGTTTCAACTTTTCTGTCATTAAGTATATTTCATGATATTTCAGGATGCTTAAATATATCTGTCAGCAGCATACATCTATGTTTTCATTTTTTTCATTTTATATTTTTATTCTAAGGCAGTAAATAGGCAGCTTAAAAAAAAGTTCCTAGCAGAGTCCTTCCATCCTAAAACTTGGTTGGTTAGTTAAGCTATCCTAAAACCTGATTGGTTAGTTAAGCCATCCTAAAACGAGGCTGATTAGTTAAACCAACGCGCAGGAAGGCAGAAGTAACTATAGGAGCTTATTTGCAGTTTTGTCCATCATGAGTTGAGGTTTCACTTGACAAGTCTCTTTGTCTTATTCAGTAACCATTGCTCAGTACATCACTAGGTGAGGTAGTGATCTTCCACACAGACTTTAACGGTGTTCATCAGAGATATATTCCTGGAACATGTTCTAGCTTCTAAATAAAGCAAAAATCCTGTCCAAAAATGTGTGGGAAACTACATATTAAAACTGATTATGTTTGTGTAGACATGGCTTTTTTTTTTCTAGGTAGAATTTATTAGACTGCAGTCTGTGASGCTTCCTGTGACAGCTGTATATTTGTGTGGGGAGGAGGAGTTTATTTTGTTTCTTTGTTTTGCTTTTTAATGTACAGACAGACTGTTCTTGTTTGAATTTGCAGAAACTGTCTCGGTCTCAATATCTGTGTTACCTATAAACTTAAAAATATCAATTAGAACATGTTGGTCTTTTTTCAGGGTACRTGTATACGCTAGTTAGAAAATTTCAGAATTTAT
Organism: Nothoprocta perdicaria; assembly: GCF_003342845.1. NCBI lineage: Eukaryota > Metazoa > Chordata > Aves > Tinamiformes > Tinamidae > Nothoprocta > Nothoprocta perdicaria. The sequence goes on along the minus strand of NW_020454661.1, from coordinate 1,837,137 downwards.
GTTCAAGTAGAGCACAAATACAATAACATAAAGAGTCCTATCAAAAATGGGAGTAAAACACTAGAGTTCTGCATTGACCAGATATGTTATTCAATAGCAGAAAGTAGTTGCAAGTTTGTCTTACCTGGCTAGCAGAAACAGATTTATGACTGCCCTGCAAACAAATGCTGAATCAGACTCTGAATAAGTAATGTATCAGTTTTGGAAAGTGATACCAGCAGGAATGCATTATTTACTGCAATATTTCACTGTCAAATCAATAAGCTGGATATGGTTAGTAAACACTAAGTTTACTTTTCCCAAAAGTATTGGAATATCTTATTTTTGGCTTCTGAGTTGAGATACTATATAGGCTGTGCACTAGGATTTTCCAAAAATTCTGCTTTGTCTGGTGCTAGAAAGGCACCAGACTTTCYGGTGGTGGTGATGGAGGGGCGAGGGCAGAGTGTATTTTTATATAGCATATCATGTATTTTCAGAAGAGTATATGTGTAATAAATATTTATTTGCAATAATTTATTAGCTAAGGTTTTTAGATAGCACTGTATTACTGAAAAAGCAGATTRTAGAATAAAATATTTATCAGAGAATTAGTATGAAATCCTACCATTATTAGAACAGGCTTATGCCAAGTACTGTAATATGCCAAATAATGTACTAAAATTTTGGTGTTCTGTATGTTTTAAGTAGTCAAATTTTTCTATAACAAACAATTTTGATATGTAGGAAAAGAAATACTTTCCATATTTCAGTTTTATAATACTAACTAAAGCATTTTGAAATAGTTTAGATATTTTATTCACTCKCAGAAGGGAAGAAAAAAGGCAGCAGAACAGAGGGGAAGTATAGAATGCACTTACATTAGATGTATGCATATAAAAAGTATTGCAGTAACTAATACAAAATATTAAGTTTCTGATACCAATACATTCTTAGTAACCAAAATTCCAGGAAATTTTAGCAGTAGAAACTGTACTTGATCTGTTAGACAGTCTAAATTTATTTTACCTATTTTTTCCCCCCCCCTCAATACAGGACAAGCCGTGATGGCTTCTTAGAAATTACCTCTTTATTTATCTATAAACATATGGTTAATGATGTTGGCAGGCTGGTGTTTGTTTATCAACGGCATCTCTAAGTGCTGCATGATGTAGAACAGCTAAGGTAAATCTAGTCACCAGTAAAATAAGTTTAAGTGCCCTAATCTGTTCCTTCTCATAAGTATGACAAAGATRATACATACTGAGATCCCCAGCTGCTCTATATTGTTTTAGCTTCACTGAAATCCACAAGAAAATCCAACTAGCTGTGGATCTACATCATTGACTTTAGCAGAACTGGGAGCTTGTTCAGTGCATTTTGAACTAGTTCCCTGGAAAGCTTGTCACATTTCTTAAAAGCTGAGGCAAATATTAAGTCTGCCCAGTTCCAGACACCTATGCTGCCTTTACTTTGTCAGCCTAAAGAGTTTGTTTATGCCCTCAAAATGAGAGATAATTTTCCCCGCATAGCTCATACAATTCCTTTCCTATGATGCTTAAAAAGGGATGCATTAATATTATGGATACAGTCCTTTGCAATAAGACAATAATAAAGACAAAAAWTCAAAGCTTTGGTTTCATTAAAGAAACAGACTAGAAATGCATGGCTCTGGGTGATGTTTCTTTATTGTATTCTATTAACTACTAATCCTTGACTATGCAGTGGCTTGCCCTGTACTCCATGCACATCATTTCACTGAACTGAAGCATGCTGCAGTTAAGTTTTGGAGAGCTCTTAAGTTACATGCTTATAATGCACATCCACTGCAAATATTTCTTAATGCATGTTTTTCTAGTTTCTTTCAAGTTGGACCTCAGCCTTCCTGCAACCAAACTAAAGAATAAAACTCTATTTGGGGTGTTTGTAGACAATCTCTTCATTCTGCTTTATGTATTAGATGGGGGTAAAAACAGGTAGCTGTATTATTTTTGCTAGCTATCTGAGATGAAGACAGACCATAAGAAGCAAGAGTTTGGCCATTTTATATATAATTTGAGACTGTAACTTAAATCCTTTTTTTTTTTTTTTTTTTCCTTTCCATCTTATTTGTAGTATTGCATATGTATTGAGGAAGGAGAGAGCACTTGGTCACTTGAGTGGTGCATGCTAAATAAAAAGAGATAACATGAGCAGGAATAAATATTATGCATCATTCAGTAAAAAGCAAATGCCAGCATGMAGATATTATTTATGTGAAAGCATGTCTAACTGAATTTACAAGAAAATAAAGAGTGCTTTTAGCAAGTCCAACTTGTCTGGGAAGATTGAACTAGTGAGATTACCCTTTCATCAATGCACACACATTCTCTGTCTCACATACAGACACACATACAAAAACAAACTTGTAATGAGTGGGTACTTTATCAAGGCCTCTCTCCATCCTTCATTAAATGACAGAAAATTGCTCTTTGCTGAGTTTGTCAATGCAGCTTTCCCTCCCAGAAGCCCATTTGTTTCACATGCGAGCACAGAATATTGCAGGAATTTGCAGATTTCGAATGACAAATGTGTCGAAGCTTACCCCCTTCTGTATCATTCTTTTCTTAGGCTGACTGTAATATACAGTAACTCCCACAACAGGACTGGGATTTTTATTTTCAGTAGATCTTACTACTTCAGTGGTAAAACAGTATTGGACTGTGGTCTTTTCTTGTTTGACAACGTCCCTAAAGGATTCTTTAGCTGCACAAGCCTTTCCTCTGTACCTTTGGTGATAGATGTAGCTGTTCTAAACTAGAAGCACAAACAAAGCAACAAATGCATTCCTTTACTGCATCCCCTCTTTTCTTTATTGAATTTGTCATTTTATTAATTGCACTTACATGTAATGGAGATAAAAGGATTTCTTTTTATGAGATAAAAAAACAATTGGAGATCATGAAAGAAAAATGGTTCTTTCTAGCACCTTTCAGGACAGAAGGCACTTACAAATAACAGCCACTGTGTTGCTTTGTTAGAGTAACACTTTGACGTGTAGGATTATAATCAATGTAAATTATTGAGTTTTGCTACTGTGCTGTGTTGAAGGTATAATGTGTTACTTTGTGCAGCCATTATTTATTAATACCAAGAAATTAGCTGTGTAACATTTTTCCTCAAATTCTATTTTAAACCTGAATTTGTAAATAAAAACTTGAGAAGGTCTGTGTGCAACTTGCAGGTTTCTAGATTTCAATAAACATGTACCGGGTCTTGTTGCTGCATTTACATATGCTATGAATTTCAATCCAAATAAATGGAGAAGAGTTTTAGGACAAAGCCTGCAGCATGGCATGTCCTTTAATTGCCATTTACATAGCAGAGGAATCATTAATTTCTAATTCACCTATTATTCACTCTCTTTAGTATGCTGTGTCAATGTCAGTTTTGGGGCAGTGGGATGGATGTGGCTCTGCATTGCTTTTGCAACCTACTTTTGTGTGCTAGCTTCCCCTTCCTCCCCTCCACCCCTTCTTTTTTTCCTTCTCTCTCTTCTCCGCTTAATGCTTTTTTGACCTTAGTAGAATACTGCTTTGACATAGGCAGTTAGGGGCTCTTGTTTAGATATGATTTACAGTGTGACATTAACCCTTCATTGACCTAGAAATGCCCTAATATTAAAACAGTTTGACACACAGAAAATCAAAAGCCCGTTTATTGGAAGCGCTATTGTCCGCATCATAAGTTTCCCCAATGCGATGCCACTGTTACACCATCAATTTCCTCCTGCTATTGAACACTGTATTGAAAAACTAATGGACAGAATCCTTTGTCATTTCTGTCCCAGTGACCAGCAAATAGCTCAGTGAAAGTCTTCCCCTTCGTATCACTTCAGGCATTTCTAAATGACGCATTGAAGATACTAGCTTAGCATTTTATTAGAGGGAAGCCTGYGCTGGATCCTGCCAGGCTCTGTAGCACCTGGGCTCAGGCGGCTCCCGCTGTTTTCTGCTGAAGCTGACAGTGCACAGTAGCTTTTGAGGATCATAGGCGAGTGTCTGGTGGTGCGCGTCATCTCTGGTGGGGCTGTCATGCTATACTTAGTTTAGAAAAAAAGAAAAAAAAGTAAATTCCTGTATTTTCTAGAGATTAACAGTGAGCAATTAATAGAAGTATGTGTAAATTCAACTGTAGCTATTAAAAAGGCTTGTTAATTTATAAAAGCTTTTTTTTTTTTTCAGTGGCAGGGATAGTATCCTATTGCTTTCTGTTAAAAAAAAAAAAAAAAAGGAATAAGTGTTTTCTGTTTGAGACTGCAAATTTTAGTGTGGTGTTGAAAACCCTTAATGAAATTGTTTTTTTAATAAAGCTGCTTGGTTCTAGAGTGCTTTTCCCTACCAGCAATGAATATATTGTTATTTTCAATTTATATTTTAACTACAGCCTGTTCTTAGTCCCATATTTGACACATAGGAGGTACATTTTCATGATGAGTTTACTGCATTTTCACAAAATATTTATTTTTAAAGTTGTAAGCTTTTTTTTTCCCTTAATTTTGTGAGACTCCCCTGGAATTCAGTCCTAAACAGAATTCTACATGTAGGCAGGAAAGGTTATTAAAGCTGAGCACACAAATGCTTCTTATTTTGGTCAGCCAAAACATTTTGGTAATATCTTTTTAATGCTGGTAGTAGGCTTCTCTTGACTTTTGTTCTGAATTCTTCATTTCTGGCTGCTAATATGGACTTCTTTTCAGCAGAAAAGCCTGCCTCATGTTCTGCTGACCTAACACGATCACAGCTTGCTTTCTTTCCCTTTTGTAAGGGACAACTGTGCCTTGCTAATTTAAAACCTTGAGAAGTCTATATAGCACATGAGCTTGGTAAGTTATTTAGGAGATGGTCTAGTTGCACCTTGAGACAGTGARATAAGGTTCTAGCTGGAGTCCAGAACCAGCACTTTATTTTCTTTCCTATCTGTGACTAAGCATATATCCTAGCATCTTTGGATTCACGGGTATCCTGTTATAGCATCTTGACTGTGTAGGCACTCAARCTGCATTTTTCCATTGCTTCATATTATGTGCATTTTGCTATGAAAGGCAACATTTCTCATCACTCTGAAGTATGCTGGAATTCAGAGAATTTTTCTGGCCTAATGCAGCTGAAGCTGCTGTCACTTCCTGCAGTGTGAATCTGGACCACATAGATGTAAACCATGGACTGCAAAGGAATGTGGGGAGGTCTATGTGTATGTGCTAAATCTAGATACAGTTACATGCTAAAAATCTGAAATAATGGTGCTAAAGTGCCAACAGTGAATACAAATTTGCATCTCTATAGCTGAGAGAAAAATCAGGAACCTACTTTATTCCAGTTTTCTCCCTCTTAATGAGAGAAACATTTTAAAGTTCAACACTAGTACTGCCATATCTGATTGATTGAAATTTTGCATGAAAATGACTGATATGATTTAACATGGGATAGATGCGAAAGAGATTTCAAAATCTCTTAAAACAGAAAGCATTTTTTTGTTGTGCTATTGACAATCTAAATATATATGCTGGCTTATGCTTACGTTTTTGCTTCTTATTTATGTGATATACATYTCTAGCATATGCAGAAGTTGTGTATTAATGTAAAAAGTATTATGCTCAAATATTAATTATATACGAAAGTAAGCCATCACGGACAAAGTACTCAAGTCTAGCAGCGTGTAGTACCAGTTTCACAATTAAACTAAGCTTTTATGATATCCCTAGTGCAAATATATCAATTAAGACTTGGAAAGTCTCCATCATATCTTGCTTTTTTTAAATAATAATTTCCAATTGTGTTTTTCTAGACACACAGTCATGTGTGCATGTGTGTTTGTGCAAATAGAAGAAGCAGAAGCAGGTTAAAACCTCAGACATAACATTTAAAATCCGTCTATGTAAGATTATAAGAGCTCAAGCGTAATTCTTTTTGTGCAAATGACAGCAAGGTAATTAGTAACAGTAGAGACTGTCACCTATGACCTTTAGGGTCACAAGGCAATGTACTTTTCCTTGTTTATTAGCTTAACACAAACAATCATTATAATAATCCCCTTTAAAAAAAACTTTTTTGATTTTTGTTAATATAGTCTTTTAGAATAATTTTAGTTATAATCTTTTATTTAGTTATTAGTCCTTTAGTTATGTGTAACTAATATTGTTAGAACTCAATTCCCCCTCAGAACTATATTTAAACACTGCTTAAAAGAAAATATTAAAGGTTTATAAAATCTGAGCCTATATTATCAGCTTCTATCAAAATAGATACTTTGATTCTTTTAAGAAAGATAGCTTTCCATTTATTATTAAAATACTAAATTATTTGGAAAGTTAGTTTGTAGATTTAATTACTCTCCCTGTTTGTCACTAGAATAGGCAAATTTTTGTTGTTTTACTGTACTAAACTGCTTTGGCTGTTTCATATGGGCAGAGTATTTCACTTAGCTCTTGCAATATTGAAAGAATCTATATTCTGAGAATTTGAAAACATGTCAGCCCACCTAAATTACATATTGATCAGGTTTAATTGCATGCCACCCATCAGTATTAGGTTTGAAAATTCATAAAAGAGAAATAATGTACTCTTTGTGGATGATTACTTCTGGGGCATTTAAATGAATTCCATCACTTAACCCTGAGCCGAGACAGATTATTGAGTCTTGCAATCTAGCCAGTCAAAGTCCAATGCAGTAGAACAGCTGTGTTCTAACTATCAGAGAAAAGCAAAGAACAAACAATATAATTTCTATAGATTTTCTTTTAAYAAAAATAGTAAAATGTTTAACATGTATTTATCAATTGTTGCATGAATAAATCTGTTTTGCAACATAATTTTTTTTACGTTTTTAATTCTTTGTTCCTGTGACGTATGAATTCACACTGCGATTGTGATCTCTAGATATGAGAAATATTTCTAAGAAAGCTATTTCCTAGGCATTTTCATTTTAACTAGAAACACATTTTTGCCAGCATTTATCCTCATTTCAAAAGTGGAGATTAGATTTTTATTTGTATTCAGTCTGTTGTGTGACAAGTGATAGTCTTCAGTGCTGTGTTCTTAAGAAGGTCATGCTGTTTGGAAAGAGAGTTTATTATTAGATTTCAGGATGTTCTATACATTTATAAATTGTGCTTGTTGATATTGGGTGTGTTTTAAGAAATTGTGCTTACGTATGTTTTTCTTTACAGAATATCAATACAGAGTAAAAAGGACCAGTTAAAATCATTGGTTTTGCTTGGATAATAGTTTAAAAGCTACATTTTATTTAGACACTTTGAGGTAATAAATATCTGTGAGCATAATTAACTGTCTTTTATCTAGGTCTGCTCCTTAGTGATGCCTTTCTAGAACCCTTAGTAATGTCTCCTCTTAATATTAATGCTCCGTTTGGCCTTGAAAATGATTTTAAGTGCTAAGATATGGTAAAAGCATTTTCAAGTCTTCTGGTGGGCTTCCCCCATCCCCAGTACTTGTCAARTTGATGTCTCAATTTGTCTCAAATTTTCTTTAAAGTTTCCTCATTTTATGTGTCCCATGAGTTCTGCTTTAATGAGTAAAATAACATGGTATCACAAACAGGGAGGTCTGCATTTGTGAAAATGCTTTGTTGGGATACGGTACATATGGACTTCTMTTTACAGGCTGTGATAGTGATTCAAGGTGATGTAAAACAACATGACTGCAGTAAGTGTGTAGGAACGTTGTACCTAATTGATAGTCTGAGAACTTGGGCTGTCACTACATTACATGTCATATTACTATGTGCAAATTAAGTTGTTTGATGTGTCATATTATTATGAGCAACTCTGTTATGCAATCTCTGGGAAAAAAAAATGTTCTATTCTATTATGTCTGTAAGAAAATTAGCCTGTAATTAAATAAGTAGCATAGGTATGTGCGCACATTTCAGTGTTATACTTAATCACTTAAATGGGTGATTGCTGATGAGACAAAAACCATGTATTCTCTCGTCTTCACATGTTTTTTAATCATCATCAAAAAAAAAAAAAAAAAGGTTTTATTGTAGCTATTGCTTTTCTGGAGAAAAGAAAATTGATCTTTAGGTAATATACTGACATGGATGGAAAACTTCCTTAGCTTTCATGTTCATCTTCTTATGTTTCTTGCTTAGCTCACTAAAATAACTCAAAAAGGGCCCAGTATTTGGGTATGAGAGAATTTTAACAAGTGTGACATAATGTTGTTGCCAGCCATTGTATGAAGGACAGATTGGTGAAGCAAATAGCTTAATTTAAGTACTTAATATTTTTCAAATATTTTTCTTTCTGCAAGCTTATAGAATTTCTAATTGAGGAGCAGGAACAAAGAAAAAAAAAGTGGGAAAAATTTTTATTGGTAAGTTGTTCATCCAGCTTTGTGCTGTTTTGTGCCAACTATGGAATTAATAGTTATGTAATTGGAAAAGCACTTACTATCAGTTGGACTTCTAAGTTAAGTACTTATTTTTGGCAACATTTTAAGCTCTTTAAGGTAATACTGTATGTTGGGAGCCTGAGCATTGGATTTCGGGTCATAATTGCTAAGGGATTTTGTCTTATCATATATTTTCCTCTTAGCTGAAATTAATCATATTTTAAAGTAATTACAATTATGCAGATTCTTCTGTCTTGGTACATTTCCTGTCTACTAGAATGACCCTGAAGTTTCCATTCACGTTGGGGTTRCAGTACCAATCCACTTTTCTACTGCCTGTGGACAAATCAATAGCAAATCACTTATTACTTACTGAGTACATAGGAAACAAATCTGTGGAAGTCCAGATCAAAGAGTGTGCTTATGGCCTCCCAAATTGAAGCTTACCACCTATAAATCATCGCTACCTGTAGTCTGTGAAGAATTCTGGAATGACTGATGTGTCGAGTTCAATGCAAAGGTTTTGCTGCACGGTTTCTTTCCCTCCTACTCCCCCTTTCTTTTTCCTTTTCTGTGGCTGGTGCCCTCTCCCCTACTCCCTTTCACCTTTCTCAGCACATTTAGTTTGGAAGGCTGAAAATCAGACAAGTGTGGAGTATTCGCGCTGGTTTCACCCCCTTAACCTTAGACTGTTCTCTGAGACTGATCTCACAGCATCCGTTAGCTGTCAGGTCTGGCTCTTAGGGATTTGTCAATGCCAATCCATTATCACTTGGCAGGGGCCATCATAGAGCGATACAAAATCCTCATTTCTCACCCTGCTCATAATAGCTGAAACTCATTGCTCTAAATAAGATGGTTAAAAAAAAATTCTTAAAGGAAATGGCAAGCAGAAAAATTCAAAATGACAGGTGGACACCAGCTATAATTTATTTTATTGTGCCTATAGTGCAAAGGTCTAAGGAATATGAGCATTCTGGAGGAAATCCCATTCTTATTGAAGTCAGAGTGGGAATTTTTCTATTGACTTTAATCCTATAAAAAGAGCAGAAGAAAAAAAATGTGGTGAAACAAGAATAGAATTTGAAAATTTTATGTACTGGGGTGGGAGAGGAGAAATAAAGAGAAAAAAGAGTTTGTTTTGGGTATTTTCATGTATATTAAACTTTCATTTAGGCATTGTTTATAACAAAAATGAACCATTTTCTTTTGAAATTATTGACAAATGTGTTTTTCTATATTTGAATCAAATGATTTTGCTTTAAATAGGCAACAATGAAATATTTCAATCTTTTCAGATCCTTCCTCTACCATAATATCCCTCCCTCCCAGCTCGTTAAGGGAATTGTATAAATTTACTCTTTACGGGAACCTTTTTCTCCAAGTCCATTGAAGACAGAGACCACTCAACTAGTTTTCAAGTTGTGAAATGATTTTATTATGCTGCATGGCACTCCAGGAATCTGATTTACCCTCTCTTCTCCTGAAGGGAGTCCCTGCCCTTTTCATTCCTCACAGGCTTTCCCTGTCGAGGGGCTTCCACAGCCTCCGCTTTTCCTGCTTACTCTGGCAGAAACCCAGGAGTGAAGCTGGCAAGGACTTTACATCAAGCTGAAATGATTTGCTGACATGTTAGTGCTTATATTGCTCTTTGGTTTGTCACCTCAGCAGTAAGCATTGCCAATCGGAAACACGCTGATGGTGTGTGATGTGTTCGGAGGGCTCCTTGTGAAGTTCCCCGCTAACTTTTAGATGAGTTGCGTCTGGCTGCTCAAATGTCTTCAGGAACAAGGGAACCATAAGAGCCTCCCTAATTAGGAGGAAAGAAAAAAAATTAGAAAGAAACAGAAAGACTAAAATCTCTGGATGGAGGTACAGCAATCAGTGCAGCAGAGGTTAGTTTACTAGGGTTATTTAAAGAGTTGAAAAGCAGAGAAACCGGAGTTCTTAAATTGCCTTTATAGTATGCCTTAAAGTGCTGATGTCACTCAAACTAAATACATTTCTAATGTTTTCATTCACCAGGGCATTTACTAATTTCACTAATTTACTATTTTACTAACAGTTTCCAAGTGGGACTCATAGACTGGTCTATGGTGCAAAGTGGTATTGCAAGTTAAGATAAATGTGCCCTTTTAGTGGTGTTTGCTTCTGTTTAAAAGAAACAGCATATTGGAATAAAATTATTCTTTCCCCTCCTCCACATACCTATGCTTCCATGTCTTCTAATTTATTCTCTCTGTGAAATTCTCTCTGACTCATTTGCCTTCCGCTGCTCCACTGTATTTATAAGAGTGATGATGGAGTGGAAAAAGAAAATTTGGAGGAGGTGTTTAAGGGGTGTAGAAGGAGGGTGAGGGTACAGCTAGTGGCCCTTTTTAGTGTCAAACATCCACTTGCTGTTGGGAAATACTAGCTGCCGTTTGCGATAATTTTTTGCACTACAGTAAGGAAGAATGGAATAAACATCAGAATACACAATTATTATGAATTTCTTGGATTATGAAAATTCTAATATGTACCTTGACATCAACTTACTAGTGAGTAAGTATTGTGTTTAGTTTTAGACTTTGCTGTGCGTTTTGGGATACAAGAGGTGCTTTTCTAACAGTAAAAGGATAAACTAAGGATTTATTTTAACTATACACTCATAGGTAAAACAAAGTTTGTCAAGTAGAACTAGTAGTTTGAAGATTATAGACTCACTATGTCAATTTGCATTTAAACTAATTTGAACTTCAATTTTGAATTGTCTGAGTTCTCCATCTAGGAATTTGGGTATTTGTTCATATATATAGCCTATTAAGTTTGTAATACATTTTTCTTCCCAGATCACTTATTTGTAAGCACACATATATACATGTATATATGCCGTATGCAATTGCAGGCACCTAAATTATAAAATCAGGACTTGAACTTTTTTTATTGCTTTGTGCATTGTTAATTTTATTGTATTTGTAACACACTCCAATTTAATTGTATATTGGACTAAATTGTCTTCAAAGGAAACCTTTTTCTAATTGTATTGAAGTAGAGAAGAAACTTTCTGATGATTCTAGAAAACTAAAACTTTTCAGTTTCAAAGTTTTGAGTGTAATGGTTTTTCCTATATTGTCTTGTAGATTTGTTTTGCTACTTTGTACTAGGCTTTTCAGAATTAATGTATTCAGTTTTACACAGACATTTAAGCAAAGCTGTATATCAGATGATATAATTTGCTCTCTACTTCTAATCATTCACATTTTTTAGAATTTTCAGCAATTACAATAATCAATTCATTAGTATTAACCAGTCTTTAAGGTCCTGTTGTATCTTGTTCCATTTCATTTATTAGGAAAATAATGCATGCTGCTAAAAAATTTAAGTTAGGCTTCTTAATGTTAAACTGTATTTTAGCGTATGTCAGCACTTTTCAAAACACATAAATCATGTTATAACCAAAGAGAACTTTGTGAGTAGGAATAAATAGAAAACATATTCTTATAGATACAAAATATGACTTTCCTTTTTTTTTTTTTTTTCCCTACTTTAAGTTTCTGTATAGTACAATGAAATAGCATACCCTTGCTCTGCTCCTCTTGCGTTTGAAAAGGAATTCTAAAAACATTTCTATCCCTCCTTCCCATCATTACAATACTGTGCTTTGGAAAATAGGGAGTTTGAATGGATATGGTAGCTGCTGGTAACTAGGACCCTCAGCATTGACTGCATTGCCGTTTCTTTGTATCAAGTAGCAAAAGGCTCTAAAGGCTCCAGAGTTCTGGATGTCTTTGAGATAAATGTGTATCTGAAATTTGCTGGAATCTAAAATGTTTCAAGGTTTCATTTCAGATCATGTTCGGGGTTTTGTTTTAAAGTTTTGTTGCTTCTAGTTTCTAGCCTATTTGAAATGACTCATCAGGTTATAATATTTTTGTTCTGCCTCTTGGACCATGCATAAACTGTAGACATTAAACTGAAAAAACAAAACCATAAAAACAGCTCCCAAAATTGGAAGAAATTAAGCCTCCCATTATGTCATTCCTGATAAAATTTACTAGTGTGTTGCATTTCAAGGGAGATTCAGACTGAAATTTATGATGAAAGAATGCTATGCTTTTCCTCATCATTTCTGTGAATTAAGCATATGCCTATCTAATATTTAGTAACTTTTATCTTTGTTCTTTGTGAGTCTATCTCCCAAAAGGCACAAGTAAAAATAAAACAGGAAACTCCTTGCTAATAGATTGTTGAGCATCTTGTCCTGCTGAGAAGATGCTTAGGAAGATATTTACCTTTTTAAATATTAGCCTAAAAAAAATTCATACAAAAAGAAATACATTCTCATTTAGTAGTAAGCAGATGGTACCCCTAATTTAGTAGTAAGCAGCCTGGTACAGTTGTGTCTTCTTACTGGCTCAGTAAGAATTACTGCTGTCACACAATTACGTATTGGGAAAAGGAAGGGCATCGGAGAGCAGTCTCTTATTTTGCCATTGCAGTTGAAATGCCACCGTTCCTCAAATAACCTGGCTTCACTGTGACTGCAGACTCTGCAAGACGTAAATGTCTGCAATACTTAAAAGTTTATTATGCTTTAGAAATGGAGTGTACTTCAAAGTGTATTGCTCCTCCCATTACAATATGCGCTGCCTCCCACTGTGTGCGTGTGTCAGATAACCCGACAAAGAATGCAAAGTTCTCTAGGTGCCATGAAGTTGGAAGATTAATTTTTAAAGAGGTTGATACCATGGCAAAGTTTTGAAGCAGCGCGATTGCTTTTTGTTGCTTCAGTGTTGTACACCACCCCATTCATAGAGAGCCCGTTAATGTTTTCTGTTCATGGAGAAACAAGAAACAACTTATCTGTTGTTTGAGTTCTAACTAATTCAGGTTGCCTTATTTGAAGCTCTATAACATAACTGCTTCTAAATGGTTCATTGTAATGTAAGCCATAGTAATATAGCCATAGCACAAAGAAGGTTCAGTTTGCTTATATATTTGTATGCTCATAATCAAACTAATAAATTATGCATTTATGAATACTGTTACTTTTAAAAATATTCTGCTTTGTTTATGGCCCTTTGCATCAATATTTCTGTTTTGCAATTGTAACGTATATATTGGAAAGAGCAGACCCCGAATCTTTTATGAATATCTAGCACATGTTATTTTCCAGCTATGTAAAGAAAAACAGTATAAAGACTTAGCTGGAAATGCTGAACATTTTTATTTAATTTTATTTTTTCTCTCTTTTTGACTTTTTTTTTCTTTGATAAATTAAGGGAAAAAAAAGGATGGGGAGAAGGAAAGGGTGTATTTTGAAGGAAGAAACGAAGCTTTTTATTAGTGAAAAATAGACTTAATGATAAAAAAAAAAAAAAAAAGAACCTGGTGTATAAAGCTCTGAAGTACGTTTTCTCCCTTTAATAATGATGAAAGAGAAGGAGGATTTTCAGCAGATGGAAGTAGAGAAGAAATTCTACTTGAAATGAGAAGATTCTAGTTACTTGTCAGTTTAGAAGTGGAGAGAGAGAAACAGTGCCTGCCTGCAAATTTTCAGACTTGTTTTTTATTTTTACTCAGCTCTCTTAAGGGACAGGAATGGGAAGACATTCCTGTGCATTCAAGCTGTGTGAACCATGAGGAATAAGAAATCTCAGATCTTAGTTATTCCTTCTCTTCAAGGAATCAGGAATTGTTCTTATTCTGGTAAGTAAGTGTACAGCAATGCAAAATGTTGGCCTTAGTACAAGCCTGGAAAGGTTAGAAGAATGATGGTTTATACATTAATCCCAATAAACTCATGTCTAGCAGATGGAGATCTAAGAAGATCCAGTGGGTGGAGGGTGAAGTCAGCAAAGGTCAAAATAAAAATAAGATATAAACTTATTAGTTTCAGTATTTAGGTATTAGAACCATTCATTTCTTGTCACTTAAAATTATGTTGGGATTCAGTCCATAAACTACCTCATTTKGGTGGTCCAGATGGAAGAATAAGTAGACAAAATTCCATGGGCAGTGCCACACAGGAGGCCAAGTCACGTGAGCTGATCAAGGCCCATCTAGACTTAAAACATCTATGTATTCAGTTACTCCAAGAAACAAGCAGAAGAAAGTGGCTCCAAATGTAGATTACCRAAAGTTAGATTTACCATGAAGGGATAACCTTAAAGTGAGGTTAAAAATAATATGGATTCAGCCAAGAAATGTACGCAACCACTGTGGTGAAATGCCAGTCTCCTAAGTTTTTATACTAATTTTAGTAAGGAATAAGGTAGAACTTTTGATCAGAAAGTCAGGTTGCAAGCCTTTGTAATACTTCCTTATTCTAAACCAGTGTCTGACTAAAAAAGCTAGATCAAAAAATGCTGATTATATCAGATGATGAACTGTCAGGCTGAGGAGCTGACTCTACCATGGCCTGTTGCTGGGAATTAAATTGTAGGACAGCTGCATAAAACACCAGACATCTCACTGCACTGATCAGGTACAGATTTTTATATTTTGAGTTTCAAAATATTCTGAATACTGAATATTACAGGTTAAATCTGTATTAACATACAAGCCCTTGGACCTCTGGTTTTGCTGAGACAAACTAGCAGCTAGTCTCTATCTCTTAACAGTTCAGTTGCTTCCTTGTCATAGTTGATTTTATACAAATAGGTGTATAAAAATGTGTGTGAAGCTTGTAATTGGATTTAGGTTTTCAGAATAAAATTACATTATTGAGAATAATTTGCAGTGACTATTTTTGCTTTTGTAATAGTTCAAATAATAATAAAATTAATATTGCCATAAATTAGAAAATATTTCTTTGCAGTTGTATTGTCTGCATTACTTCTAGACATGCAATACGCTCTGTATAATCAATTTTGTTTCCATATAATATGAGCTATTTCTAGTAAAGTAAAATAGTTCTGGATAATCAATTGAAAATTGTGTCCATGTTTTCACATCCATGTGAGTTGTCTACTTAAATGAAGGAGATAGTGCTGCTGGTGAAATATTTTCAGATAACATTGATAGCTGTTTAGTTTAATCAACCTATGTACATCATAGTGAAATCACTGTTAATCAATTCTTTACCTACTGAGTGCTTGCCCTGAAATAGGATTCAAATTTTGGCTCATATCCTTTCCTAGACTGGATCTCAGAAGTAGATGCTTTCAGTTTAGATATTAACACAATAACTGGCTTTGAAGTAAAGGGCAGGATATTTAACATTTTTGTAAGTGGACATCTTAGCAATAGTTTTTAATAAAGCAAAAAACAAACAAAACAATTCCTCACCTCTTTCCTCCCTGTAAAGCCCCCCTTCTCCTCCTCCCCCTTCCTGCCCACCTCAAAACAAAAAAACCCTGAGGAGCTAAACTGCCAATACAGCATGATTTTAGCCACAAATAGAATTCTACTATCAGCTTGAAACTAGCTCTCAGCAGGGACTCAGACAGCAGACGGGATTGTATTATTCTGCCATTCCCCTATCCATCTGTTAAAGAAGTTCTGTTTAGAATGAAATGCTCTTCCTTTTAATTATTTTTTTAAGAATAATCTGATTTTTGGATACAACCACTGGCACTTTATGGGTGGTGTATACCTTGCAAGTGTTTAGGAAAAAGCTGCCTTTGTTTATTTTTGTCCAGGGTATTCTTCTCCACTACCTTTATTTTGTTTTTAGAATTGAGGTACCCGAAAGACTCATTTGAACATCTGTAACTATAGAATCTCTCCTATTTCTTTCCAATATTGTTTTTGTGGTTTGAAGTGCCTTTCCAGTTGCATGTTGGTTTAAAAAAAGTGCTTGGCTTTTTTAGATAGTATGCTCTCTTTGTAGAAAATGCGTTCAATTCTACACCATAGCTACAACAATGGAAAAGAAAGGAGCTGTATTATTAAGACATGGATTTCCTTCTTTCTTTAGTCCAGRAGATGCCAGTTTTGTCATTTTGAAAGTGTCTCTATCTTGGACCATTACTTCAGGCTTTATGCAAGAAGGGCTTTCTTTCTACACTGTCAAAGTACTTCTTAGGTATATTCATTTATGTTAATGATTTTGCTTTTTGGCTCCATAGGTCTGCAAAATGCAATGTTCTTGGCAAAACTGAAACTGTATTAGAATTTGTGGAGGCATAAACACATTGTTAAGGAATTGTTCCTCATCATGCTTTTGTGATAGATAAGCTCAGAAGAGGTTAGTGTATAGCCTTAGYTTTATTCTCTTTTCAATATGGATTTTTTTTCTGGAATTAGAGGTGCTAGAAAGGGTACCCGTGGGAGACAGAAGTAGTATTGAAACATAGAAGTGTATGCAGAATAAGGTCCTGGAATTTGATCTTGTTGATATAATTATCATTTCTTGCAAGAAATAGACATTCAAAATGAAACTGGTAGAGCAAATCACACTGGGGAAAATCATGAGGGAAAAAAAACTATATAGCCTCAGTCACTAAATTTAACAAACAAGCAAAAAAAAAATTGTGAAGTATTTTAATAATTAATTTGGGTGTTATAAATTGCTGCAGTGATGTRCTATAGATGTTAGCTTTCCATATAAGAATAGATCTTTAGATGAGTTCTTTGTGGGTTTAGATGGGATCTTTGTGGGAATTTGGGATTTGAAAAAAAATTGGGAATAATCTTTGAAACTTTCTTGACCTTTTCTTGGTTGGTGGTTTAGATTGAAAAACAATAAATAAAATAATAATAATAATTAAAAAAAAGGCTATTTGATTCTTGAAGCAAGTGATCCATGTATGTAGGCAGATTACCTGGTAACCATCTCTTCTGCACTAGGATCTTTGTAGGATATTCTGCGGGATAGTCTTACTAAGGTAAAACTGAGATAATCAGTGTAAGCAGTTTTTGACGTTGTGCCTGCTACCTCCTGCCTCAAAATACCTGCTTTGAATATTGAAATGTTTTCCAAAAAAACACTTGAAGATAACATGAAAATGTCCTGGTGTTTAGTTTAAGCAGAGACTTCACAGAGAGAATCCCATGCACCTGCATGTCTTACTCAGCTTTGTCTTTTCAAAATGTTTTAAAATGAATATACTTCAGCAACTTCATTAGAAAGTAGTGATACTGTAGTTCAGCAACAGTGCATTTCTATCTTTAGAATATCTTCAAAAAAGCATTATCAAAGATGAGAAAGGGTAGGTTATGTATTAATTGTGAAGGAAATGTAATGATTGAGGGCATYGGAATCACTCCCAGGAGTGACAAGATGTGGGAGTTTGGATCCCATTTTTCTAAGTGAACTCATGCTAATGCTTCAAATCTATTTTCTGATATTATCTTGCTTCTATCTTTTTAATCCCATTAATATTTAAAATGTGATGTCAAAAACAGAGTGCCTAAGAGAGAAATGGAGAATTTTGATGTGTTCCACTGCACTGAAATGTTGAGGGGGGGCTTCACTGATGTAGTCACTGCCACAGTACAGGCTGTCTGAAACTGGAAGACTGGAAAGCTGAGGTTCAGGAGTCCACGTTTGGATACATACCAATCTCTACTATTTTCTGTGTTTCCAGCTAGTAAATGAAGCTACATGGCAAGTGCTGACAATGCCTACCAGCATAACTTGCTATCCTTCTGCTGCTGATTTCTGACCTTGATATCCACACTACCCTTAATTCAAATTAAAAGATGGTGGCAAGATACTGGCAAATCAAGAAATAAAAAACTTTCATTTCCTAGGGAAAAAATATCCTATACTGTCTAATTTGCTAGTCAAACTTTTTTTTTTTTTTTTTTTGCTTGTGTGGTCAATGTATATATTCACTTTTCTGTGTGATATTTGCTGATAATAAAGTAGACTAAAGGAGGTATTGTTATAGTAAATAGACTATATAGTTGTAAAATTAAATTGCCTTTCCCCTGAGGATTAAAGAGAAAACAGCTATGTAAATAGTATAAGCCTAATGCAGTTTGCTTTTCCTTCTGTGAAATATATGGTACACAAAATGCGCAGAACCTGAGCAGCCAACTGTAGGCTSTTTATCAAAGGCAGCCTGGTTAAGCATGTTATATCTGGAATTATATCTCTTCACAATTGGAATTGTCTATCCATTCTGTGACACCAAGACTAGGAACCTCAATTATTTTTTGATCTTTCCCACAAGAAAGATAATAATTGGAAGTTGACAAAATTCATGCTCAAGTTGGGAGATACTGATTTCTGTTTGTTTTGCATCTTTGTATCTAGAATGTGACTGTCATGTATTCTAAAGCATAAATTTTACTTTATAAAAGTACATAAAAAAGTAAGTAGTAAATACATAAGAAGTAAAGTCTTTATATAAGTTTTGCTTAATCAGCCATCAAAGGCAGGAATTATTGGTAGCTTTTTGATTACTAAACATTGGGAAACCATCYGATTGCTTTTGTGTTCAGAGGGTCTGTGGTGCCTTTCATGTACATCAATAAATGCTAGGTCGTTTATGTATTCTGTAAAATCCTCATTCTGAAGTCATTACAGTTTGTTTTTCTGCATGTTTATTGGCATGACAGAGCCAATTCTTTGCATATGCATATATTCCTATCTGTTTATGATTAGGACAAAATAATGTTGTCTGTGTAGGATGTAATAACAGAGAACTTTGAAATAGTTCACTAAGAACTGATAAATCCCGATAAAGAAGGGAGACATGACATTCACACTCAAGTGTTCAAAACAGCTGAATATGTTTTTAGTTTAACTGCAATTGACCAAACCAGAGAGGAGTAGTACAGGAAGACAATGTGATTTCAAGTCTCCACTGAGCAATGAGATTTCATCATTTCCCCTCCCCGCCAAGTCTGCTTTCACCAATAATCCCAGTATCCAGTATCACTTTGATTCTGAAATCTGAAACAGTTAGCATTGCTCTCTAAAAAAAAAAAAAAAAAAAAAAAGGTCAAAGGCTCTGAGTGACCATTATAGTTTGACTCATGCTATGGAGGGCTGGAGTAGAAAAATGTATTTATGATGTGACTCATTGTGCCAATANTGTTAAGGAGAAGGAGAATAGAAAGCTTTAAGTAATACCTACAGCCTATGTACATGACTTTTGAAACAAGTGATAACTAAGCAGCTCCTTAGACTTTAAATGGGCTTGTGAACTGGAGTTTATTATTTTTTCCTATGCTATTGGAGTATTTCAGATTGCCTTTATGTTGTGTCTTGATATATGAGTACTTACGAGCGAGTATTATAAAGCAGAACATTTGGAAGCGTTTAGAGGAAATTTGCTAAAAATAATCTTGTTCACTGATTTTTCTTAATTTTCTACTCAACTCTTTATACGTTTAACCCACTTAAACATTTAAAGAGTTGAGTAGAAAATTAAATATTTTGTGATTTCAAAAGCATAGATCTTACTGCTCAACTGAATATTTTTCTGTGACTTTGCCCAGGAGCCTGCATAATACAAACTGCAGAGTTGCATCACATCTGTGGTAGCTTCAGTGCCACTTCAGCATAATAGACAACTCTCCAGACTTTAAAGGCTGAAGTGAGCTCCTGCTTTGTGATCTGTGTAGGATTGCTGTGCAGTCCTTACAGAAAGAATTGCTTTACGTGGTGCTCCACCACAGTGTAGATCTCCCACATCTTATTGTACCTCCTAAGAGATCTTGTGCCTCTTAAGTTGTATAATTAACTAGCACATACTTAAAGACTGGGAATGTTCACATTGTTTACCCCTCTCTTCTCTTTGCAATCCAATGTCATGCATGTAACCTTATGGAAGAAAAATGATGCTTTTTTCCCCCTTTTTTTTCTCTATACAATAATACAAGGAATTCTGTAGGCCTTGCTGTAGTCTGTGTCTTCTAGTAGATAAGCTCCTATAAAGGACACTGATCTCTTACATGCACTGAATTACTTCCATGCACTGATCACATATACTTCTTGAACTTGCCAAACAAATCAAAAATAATATATTTAAATAACTAGAAAASTATATATTTCAGTAACTGTAAAAGTTTTTGTTCATCTTATTTTTTTAGCTACTGCATTTTTAAAAAAGACTAATTTAGTTTTTGTGCRTTCTGAGATAGGAAGAAGAAATATATCAGCTCTAAAGTCCAAGCAGACCTCCAAATTCATAAATTTCACTGCAGAAGTTCTTTTATTTTTATTTAAACAAGCACTTAAGATAATCAGTATAACTCTACATTCAGCTATGCATCATGATCTTTTTTTCCATCACTGGGAAAGAACACGTGAAAGGAAGTTTAACAGGGCAGTGATATGTAATCATACTTTCCATCAGCTTTGCTGTCTGTGAAAGATGACGTTTAGGAAATAGAATAGCCCTTCTTTGTTTTGGTTTAAAATATCAGTTGCATCCGAGTAAAACTGTGTGTGTTTCTACGTAYTGCTTGTTAATGTTTCTCAGTATTGTGTTTTTGTTTTGTTTTGTTTTTCTGGACTTCAGAATTATGGGATGTTTTCCAAAACAGACCTGACTTGCTGACAAATTTCAGTGTCTGTTTACCTCTACCACATTTTGAACCCCAAACACTAATTATAATCTACAGAAAATAATACTTCTTTTTGGTAAAATGATAAAATTGATATTTTATAATTTCCCTGCAAATTTTAATATTCCTGCTATACTTAGTTATATAAATATATATACACATTAGCAAATTTTGATTTAAATGTTGTATTAGGAATTGACAGAGTAGGAAGTGAAGTACAGTCAGGGAAAGTGGCAAGGTGTCTGCAAACAGGAAGTCATTATTTGAATMTTTGAAGAATTATTTGAATATCAGTGTTGTCCATGGGGAGTTTGTTGGCCAAACTGTTACACACATTTTTTKGTTTTATTAAATCTTGTTACTTCTTGTACTG
>NW_020454661.1:1808442-1810942 GCF_003342845.1 Nothoprocta perdicaria | reverse complement strand
AGCAGTAGTGTCCTCTRTCTTCAAGCTGCCTGTTTAACAAACATGTGATGTTAAAAGAGCAACTCAATGTGKTTTGAATCTTCCATCTGATATTTTGGCCCTGTTGTACAGATCTCAAGYTAGGGAAGACAGTGTTTTTGTATGACAGAAAGGGTGCATTTGTAAAAGTTCTTAGAAGAAAAAAAAATCTTCTTAATGAAAGCTTTCAAGGGTTATTCTTTAATTGTTTTTTTTTTCATTTTCCTTGAGATGCAACATTTTGATTCTAAGCTTTGCTAATCAGCAATATACCATGTCAGCAAAAAAAAAAAAAAAAAAAAAACACTAATCTAATACAGTAAAATAAAATTTAAACTACTCTAAAATGCCCTTATAATACTGTCCTTATAATATTACAGAAGAACTGGGACAAACAAAATGATTCTTGACTGGACTGTAGTATTCTAAGTGTGCCACAAATGTTGTCTAGTCCTTATATTAGCCTTATAAGGAAAATGTCATCCTTTTTTTTTTTTTCCAAATATGAAAAATTAGAGAGTGCRAAACTTGTCAAGGAAATCAACTAAGTCAATGTCGGAAGTGAGAAGAAGGGAAGGACTTTGCATGTTACAGTCACCAAGGGCATGTCTGCATGGGGGTAAGCCGGGATGCAAAGAAACGTGRATTAGCTAAACTGAACCGAGCTGGCAGCAGGACGAGCACACCCTGCCTGGACATCCCTAAAAAAGCTCCTCTGCCCAGGAAAAGGAGGCTCAGAACTTCCTACCCCATGTTTGCAAGCAAGCCCTCTCTGAGCTAGAAGATTTTTTTTTTTTTTTTTTTTTCTGCAACTCATACCATTAATGGTGTAGAGATGGCCTTGGACAATGCTCTTTCCTTTGTTATTGATGGCTTTGGGAACACAGGGAGTGCCCTGCCAAAGCAGCCTCGTCTGCTAGAGAGTTAATTGTGCTGTCTCACAGGCCTATCTGAACTGTTCAAGAGAAAGCACAGGAAAATTCAGAGCGGGAAATGTTGGAATAATCTGCAACTGGTGGCTTATATTTTCTTTCTGAATTCTATCATTACTTATGTAAATGAATCTGTTCTTAATATTTGGTTTTGATGCATCATTTTATATGTATATAAATATATATATTCTGTTGTTTTGGCCTGTCTGTTTATATGAACCTGCAAAAGAAAAATAAATTGCAACCACTAAAAACCAAATGAAACTAATGAGAGATAATTACATGATAACAGAGAGCAATATAGTTATATGAATTAGCTGTGAGGTAGCACAGAAAGTAAAGCATGAGCTAGATTGATTGGAGTGATTTTCATTTTTACCACAAGTATGAATTGAGCAATTTGAGGTTTGATTTTCTGATTATGTTTTTCTTTCTATGAAAATGAAAAGAAAAAAAAGTATTTATTTAGTCTAATARTTTTATTTAGGAAAAAGAATCCCTAAAACATATTGTGACATTGAGACTGCAATTGCAACCTGTCTGCATTTGAAACAATTAAGAAATCTTGGRATATGTTTCCAAAGCTTCTGTATTTTGCCTATTAGTGTAAAAAATTACTCAGTTCTTTTCTGTATTGCCTTGTGCTGCTTGGCATGTGCACACAACTTTCTTAAAGCTGCTCTTGTAACTTGTTTCTATGTAGCTGCTCTTGTACTTGCATAGCTTAGAGGAAAGTGTGCTTTTCRTACGGTTTCTTTCATTGGACTTGCTTATTTTGAAGGACCTGCTGCAGTAACTCCCACCATTATCAGGCTGTGAAACTTAACACATCAAGGTGCATTGTTAGAATAAAGTATGAATAGGAGCAGTTTGATGACTCCTGTGAATAAGCTGAAAAAGAATAAATTGTAGAAGTAACAGTTATCCATGGAGACTTACACTTGGAATAAATACAGTAGCAGAAGGTCACCTGTTGCTATGATTGAATTTAAACTGTTTTTCTCTTG
This sequence comes from Nothoprocta perdicaria, assembly GCF_003342845.1. Taxonomy (NCBI): domain Eukaryota; kingdom Metazoa; phylum Chordata; class Aves; order Tinamiformes; family Tinamidae; genus Nothoprocta; species Nothoprocta perdicaria. The sequence continues at coordinate 1,808,985 of NW_020454661.1, read as the reverse complement.
TGCTTACACAGATTCTAAGGAATCCTGAGGATAATTTTGGCAAGTAGTGAAAGATCAAATCCCTTGTTTCTAAACAACCTCTTTTCAAAGAAATATTTATTCTGCTTTGCAGATATATGCATCTGCACAGAGTAATGTATAYATCTTATTAAAAATAACAAGAAAAGCAAATATAGTTTATGATCAATCACTCATGAGCAAAAATAGTAATTGCCATTCAGAAAACATATATCATTTTTGGTTTAAATAAAAGCTTGCTTTATAAGCTTATTTTTCATTTTATATATAGATTTTAAAAAAAAATCTTGTAACTTATTGACATTTTATCTCTAAAGTGCAAACTTTTTAGATATAGTAATGTTGTATGAACAACTAAAAAGAGAGAGCTAAAAAGAGAAAAAGGTGATACACACAAAGGATACGTGCAAGTCAGAGGATAAGATGTGAACTGCCATCAGCCCTCAGCCCCCCTGGGGCCAGAGCATACTGAAGCTTCAAATTTTACTTTAACCAAATGTCTGAAATAACTTCAACCTGGAGATT